>NW_006435837.1:3194845-3204243 GCF_000325575.1 Pteropus alecto | reverse complement strand
TTTATGTTTTATAACTTCCTCTTGTTATGACTCTTTTATCCGCTTTTCGTATTTATATATTGTGGTTCAAATTACAGAAGTCTAATTTCAAAGACCACATTTGTTTCTTATTCTCCTTACTGTTTTGGGTGACACTTTCCTAGAGGAGAAGAGGACAAAAACAGCTTTATTTTGCCATTTTAAAACTGCAAGATTCCCTTACATGCTTTTGTGTTTCCAACAACCTAACAGAGTTCTTGGCACCTAACAGATATTCATTAACTACTTTGTTAATGAATGATTAGATGTAGTCAGAATACAGACTAAGCTGCCTTAACAAAAAATCCTCAAAATGCAATGGCTCAAACAAGATAAGTGCCTATTTATCTCTCGCAGAGCAGTCCACAGGTAAGAGGGTAGGTTATGAAGCAGTGTTGTTATTTCATTAGGTCAATAAGAAACCCAGGTTTCTTCTCTCTTGTTATTCTCCATTTATTCTACGGTTTTGTCATGGTCAAAACTGGCTAATCATTACACTCTGCATTCTAGCCCATGGAAAAAGGGCCAATCAACCTACAAGCAAGCCTACCAGTTGACAAGCTCCATACATACAATTATCATCTCGTAGTTCCTATGGGCCAGGAATCTGGGCCAACAAACATGTGAGCTTGGAAGCAGATCCTTCTCCAGCCAAAGTTCAGATGAGACTCTACCTCTGGCCAACTCCATGATTGCAGTCTGTGAGAGACCTTGATCCACAAAACCAGTTAAGCTGTGCACAGATTCCTGGCCCACAGAAACTGTGAGATAATAAGTGTACAGTATTTTAAGCCACTAAATTTGGGGTAAGTTGTTATGCATCAAACATAACTAATGCCATATCTTAACTTTCACTATTTAAAATAACTAATAAAATGAAAACTTTTACTGTACATTAAAGGCAAATACAATTTTAAAGTATAAAGCTAACATATTATTTTGACAATCTTTTGGATTTAATACCATTAAAGAAATAGTAAATATTAGACCTTTATTTTATATTTAAATCTAATTCCTATAATCTGGAATGATCTACTCAACAAGTTTACCTACATTGCTGGTAATATCTTTGTCCTGCACCTATTCAACCTATCTCTAGAATGCAGTTTTCTTTGAGATGTAAATGTTACTAATGTTGTGAGCACTCTGAGGGAAAGTGTGAGCCATATAATATCACAATGGAAAATGCTTTGATTTTAGACTAGAGAGAATAAAAAATTTGAAGGTTTTCCTTCTAAAGGAATCACTACATAAAGAAAAAAGGTAGCTTGTAGCAGAAAAATCAATATTAACACTTGTTGATTGTTTTTATACTTGCTTAAATGCCAATAAAAACATACTATAGACTAATGAAGTAAAATGACTCAAGTGGTTTGGAATGTACAGAAATCTAGACCAAATCTGAAGGGAGCCTTGGGCACTAAGCCCCATGCTCAGGTCTCTGTGCTAGCCCAAACTTAATTTATGCATTCATTTAAGTAACGAGCACTTACTGGAGTGCTGGACATAAAACAAGGAATAAGTCAGACATGGTCGCTGCCTCATGTAGCTCACAGTTTAGTTGGGAATATAAACAAATAAATAAGCAATGGAATCTAGTACACTGTTGCCATTTAGAGTATGCACAGGCTGCTGTGGTAGCACAAAGGAAAAACATTTAATTCAAGGTGGAAATGGAAGTGATAGTTTTATTAGGACAACATCTCGGCTGAAGTGATATCAAAACTTGGACCTGAAGGATGATCAGGAATTAATTATTTGGGGATGGTAAGGGAAAAGAATTCTGGGAGAGGGAATATCACCTATGAAGGCCCAGGAGCAAAAGAGAACCTGATATATTTGAGTGATTGGATTTTTAGTAGAGGGTAGTAGGTGTTTGGCTGGAGAGGATATGGGGAAGTGTGCAAAGGTCTTACTATGCAGGGCCTGGTAGGTAACATTGCAGAGTTTAGATTTTATTTGAGGGAAAAAAAAAGGGATGCACAAAACTATTGAAGAGTTTTAAGAAGAAGAGTGCAATAATCTCACTCTTCCATAACTAACATAATGTTCTTAACAACTTGTTTGGTTTCTAAAATATTAATTTTCCCAAGATGTTAAAAAGTATATAGAAACATACAAATTTTTTATATACTAGCAATAACCATAGCTGAAAAAGAATCCCTCTCACAACATAAAACTACAAAATATCCATGAATTACCTTAATAAGAAATATACAGAACTATATAAGAAACCATAAAATTTTGATAAAGGATATAAAAGAATATCAGAAGAAATAATGTTCTTGGATGTGAAGACTCAATATTATTAAAATAATTTTTTCAAGTTAATCTCTAAATTTAATGCAATTCTAATAAAAATCCCAATTAATTTTTCAGGAGTATTTGATAAATTGGTTATACAGTTCATCTGGAAGATATATAATACTACAACTTTGAAAAGTAAAAAGGTAAAAGAGCTTGCCTTGCCACATATAAAAAACATAATTATTTATTTAAAAGTATATAATTGAAAATATATGTAAAGTCAAAACATTCAGGAGTTTTGTGGGTTGAATCGTGTCCTCCAAAAAGATATGTTCAATATTTCCTATGCTGTACTTTACATGTGTCAGATGGATACTAGACTTATTGGAGCGATCACTTTGTAAGGTATATAAATGTCTAATTACTATGTTGTACACCTGAAACTAATATAATATTGTATTCAATTATAATTGAAAAATAAATTTGAAAAAATGTTAAAAAAGTATGTTCAAGTTCTAATCCCTGATACCTATGAATGTGATCTTATTTGAAAATAGGGCCTTTGCAGATGTAATAATGTTAGGATGAGGTCCTACTGAAGTAAGGTAGGCCCTAATACAATGACTGGAGTCTTTATAAGAGGAAAATATGGACACAGACACACACAGGGAGAATGCCATGTGACAATAGAGGTAGAGATTGGAGTGATGTGTCTACAAGCCAAGGAATACCAAGGACTGCCCCACAAACAGCTGGAAGAAGCAAGGAAGGATCCTATCCCAGAGCCTTCAGGGAGAGCACGGCTGTCAACTCCTTAATTTCAAATTTCTAGTTTTCTGGACTGTGAGAGAATAAATTAGTTGTTTTAAGCCACCCAGTTGGTGGTACAGGTAGGGCAGCCCTAAGAAACTAATACAACGGGCATATGACAATTTTATATATGATAAAAGAAGGATCTCAAATGAGTGGGTTTTGTTTACTCAATAAGTAGAGATTAGGACAACAGGTTAGCTACTTGGAAAAAAAGATTTCTACTTCACAGAAGGTAACTAAAATTGTAAGTAGATCATAGATCCAAATGCAAAAACAAAATCATAAAAATGGTAGATGAAAATGTAAGAGAATATTTTTATAACCTTGGTGCAGGGAAAGATTTTTCTAACCAAAATATGAAACCCAGAAGCCACTCAAAAATGAAAACTTCTGTACATACACAATGAAAGACAATGTAATCAATGTTTAATAGGGAGAAAATATTTGCAAGATATATTAGAGACATGGAGTTAATATCCAGAATTATACACAGAGATCATACAGATCATAAGGAGACAAATAACCCAAAAGAAAATGAGACAAACATAAAAATATAAAAGCCAATAATGTATGAATACTCAATTTCACTAATAATCAAATGAGATGCAAAATGAAATGAGAAAGCATTATTTATTTAGTGTAGTTCAAATGAAAAATAATTCCTGATAATATCCAGTGCTGAATAGGGTTTGGTCCAACAGGCACTCAGTCAAATTTTTACAACCTTTTTGGTTTGGAGGCAATTTGGCAGTGTCTATTGAGATTTAAATATTCATATCCTTTGTTCCAGAACGTCCTTTTCTAAGACTATATCCTACCGAAACAGTTTACAAAAATAAATAGGGGGGAAAACTTAATTACATTAAGTATAGGACATACATAAAATAGAACACTATGCAAACACTTAAAAGAGGTAGATCTACATGTACTGTTATAAAAGATGTTCAAGACATTAAGTGAAAAGAACAAGTTATAGAATATATGTATTTTGTAACTATCAATATAATTGTGTTATGTACAGAACAAAAAGAAAATAATAACTGAGCTGCTAACATTGGTTACCTTGCAGGGGGAGACAATTTATTAATTCATTTATATAATATTTAATGAGTGTCTATTATGTACCAAACACTGGTCTAGGGGCTAGGGATTTAGGAGTGAACAACAACAACAACAACAAAAGATGAGGAGGTGGTGAACACTCATTTTCTATATTAAATATTTCTTTAAAGTTTGACTTTTATATTTTTTGTCTCTAATAAACCTATGGTTAATTTGATTTTTTAAAAAAGCTTTAAGGTACTAATGAAAAACTTTCAACAATATAAAATCGATTCATTTTGTCATTCTCTTAAAATCAGTCTTATCAGTTTTTAAAAATGTCACTGGCATATTCAACAATGCATTTTTGTAAAACTGATGTGAAAGCATCAACAAGTTTCTAACATAAAATCATTAATTTGCTCAGTTTAAAAATAAGAATACTTAAATTTTATGGTATCTGATTTATCTCTATCCCTTATGATGTAATATTTTACTTACAGTTTGTGGATTAATCTCTTCCTCTCCCATAGGTTCATCCATAATTTGCTGTCCATTCTGTGAAAAGCACAGCAGGTAGAAAGTTACCAAAACAGATCTCACGTCAGTTAAAATTAAATGAAAGCAGACAAAACAAAATCATATAGGAATGTTTTCACCTCTAAAGGGTTCTAATGAAGTACAGAACCACCATATAAGTATGCAGTTGCCAATTTGCAACAGGTTATGCTTCAACAGTTAATATGTAAATTGATTATTTTAAACTATAAAAACATTTTTCCATGGAAATGATATAATAAATGATTACCTTTCCAGGTGAGTCCTTGAGTTTATTTTAATAGTTAAAAGCATTACAAATGGTCTTATTTAAACCTTACCAAACATCATTTACAATACTTTCTATGGGAAAACACATTCTAAATTCCGACTCCATTAATAATTAATCAGGGCAACTGCTTAATTATTTCAGGGGAAAATTAAGCTAGAGCTCTACATCTAAATAGAATCCAGATGGATTAAACATTTAAATGTCAAAAAAATAAAATTATGCAAGTATTAGAAGAAAATATAGGTGAATAATACTTATGGGGTAAGGAGAGTGGAAATCATAAAGAAAAAAATTTGACATTTGAATCCACAAAATTTTAAAACTTCTGCCAGACACAAGAAAGTTAAAAGACAAATTGATTGCAAAAAAATAAAAGCAACATATGACAAAGGGTTGGTACCCTCGATACATAAAGAGCTTTGTTTTACAAACCTGTAAGAAAAAACGATGAACCTCAACAGAAATGAGCAATAAGGGAAAAAAGAGTTCAGCCTTAGTACTAATCAAAGAAATGCATTTAACCGAAAGATACCTTTGCCTTTCAAATTGGTAATGATTTACAGAAAAAAAAAAAAATAACACTCAGCGCTAACATGGGTATGGGAAAAAGAGCACTTAAGATATATACTGCTGGAGAAAGTGTAAATCAGCTCAACCTTTCGGGAAGGCAATCTAAGCCTGCATTAAAAAAAAAAAAAAGAAAACTTTGAAACGTCCCATAATTTCACTTCTTCTTTTAAAAACAATGAACAAGTGTGCAAAGATGTACATACAAGGATGCTCGCCATAATTTTTTACAAAAAGAATTCCAAATTGGAAATCTAAATTCCTAACAATAGGAAACTAATTAAATATATTTGTACATCCCTATTATGCAATATTATGCAGTCATTAAAAATGATGATAAAGATGTAAATTTATTGACATGGAAAGACAGTCACATGTAATAAGTGAAAAAGCATTTTACAAAACAATATGGATTGTAATGATCCCATTTTAAATAAATATATACATGTTTCAATGTATATATTTCTATGGGAAAAACTCTGCAAGGATAAACACCAAAATGTTAACAGTAGTTATCACTGGGTGGTAGAATTTTAGACAACTTAAAATTTTGTTTTGATTTTGCTATTTGAATTTTCTAATGTGTCTACAATGTCTACAATGAATATGTATCATTTGTGTAATTTAAAACAAAACAAAACCAAACCAGAAGTCAGGAACACATAGTATCTTCTCTAGTTCCCTCACTGGAAAAGGGAGTTAAATGCCCCTGACCACTTGTTAATTCAACAAATATACAAGGATCTAATTAAGCTACCCATCTCTGGAGCATTATCAGCTGAAAAATAAAAGGTATTCCACCCATTACCCCATATCCCACATGAGGCAACTGCTCTGAATTTGAACTCCTCTCTCTACTCTCCCCATTCCTATTTATCCATCCATTTGTCCAGTTACTCCATTTCATTCATGCTATGTTCTAGGCACCAAGCTGGAGACGAAAGGTTAGTAAAACATGGCCCCTATCCTAGAGGATCTCACAGGTCTACTAACCCATAGAAAGGGCACCTTTCATTTTAACACTTCAGAGTATGTTCCTAGGTTAGTGAATGCCTATACAATATTAACAAAGCGCAGAAATAGTGCCGAAATGCAGAAAAGGGGGAAACAAGTATAAAATCTTTATTTTTCTAAGACACATTCAGAGGCTATAGTATTGTCCACTTCCATGACAAGGACTCAAATAACTCCAGGGTACATCTTTCTCCTAAAAGCCACACAACTATCTGTTCAACTGAATACTGATCATTTTTATTCCAATCTCCCAGACAAACTTTAAACTAGCTCTTAAGAACACTGCCTTTGGAGTCAGACACCTAGATCAAAGTTCTTTTCTTTCACTAATTATGAAGCCTTGGACAAGTTATTTAAACTATGTAAGCTTTAGTTTCTTCATATGGAGTGGAGATCAAAGTCTTATCTTCAGAGAGTTGTTAAGACTAAATGAGATAAATGATATAAAACCCTAAGCACAGTGCCTGGCTTAGTGAACAATCAATGTTAGCTATTTTAATTATGTCCAAAATTCAATTCGATCACTCCCTCTGTGGCTCACCAATCTGCTACTTCTCATGTATTTGCTATCTTAGTAAATGGTACCATCATTCATCTAGTAACCCAAACTAGATTTTCTCATTAAGTGTACACAGAGTTCTCTCTATAACACAGATCTGCTCAATGGCTTTTATAATTCATAGTCTAACCTCAGCTACACTTACATTTTCCGCGGGAATATAATTTGAGAACCATCTGCTCCTCGCAATTTTCAGTGTATGTAAAGCAAGAATCACAACTTATAATTTACTTTTAAGGCAAACTGGTATAGTAGAAACAGCACTAAACTTGGAATTGGTGGACTAGGGATAGAGTCCTAGGTCTGCCACTTATAAGCTTTATGTTTTTGGGCAATTCAGTTTCTCCTATTCTATTACTTTATCTATTCAAAATAAGGATACTTGCCTCTAAAAACGATAAAGAGCTGTACAAATGCAAACTACTATTATTAAGGTGAGATAGCTTTGTAAGAATAAAATAATACTCCATAAAGTCCTTTTGATCTTAGAATCGAAAAAAAGTTTAAGATTGGTAAGGGATCGTGAAAGTCTTCTGTTCTAAATATACATCATATGCTTCAGTTCTTTCTATTCCATTCTCATCTATATTTGAATACTATCAGGACAGGAATGTATTACTTCAGCAGGCAGCCTGCTATACCATCACAAGAAAAACAATGGCTGCTAGATAAAATTCTTCATTATAAAATAACTTTCTTCAGCCACAAATTCCCTTTAAGAGGATTCCTAATATGTGATGACTAACTTGCCTGTACTATATCTGCAGAATCACAGGAAGTAAATCTACAGCTATGACTATAAACCACCCAAATCTGTTCTTTTTCTAGATAGCTCCAGTTCCTTTGAACATTCCTTTCAGACAGATGAGACTATCTTCTTTTCTGAGCATGCACCCAATTCATCTTAAAGGGCAGTATACAGAATTGCATGCAATTAACACCCCAACCTTGATATGACCAAAGCAAAGGGTATGTCACCTCCTTTGTCCCGGATAACAACTTATCAATGCAGTTCACAGATACATTATTTTTGGAATGTCCACAGCACATAAGTGAATTAAACTAAGTTTCCTATTCATAGTCTCATGAATAAAGCCTTATTTTAAATTTTTGTTTCATCTTTTTCCAGTTCTGATCCTCTATAGATTGGATTGCAAATCTGCCAGTCAGCCTCTTCACTATTTTCAGCTTCATGTGATCCATAAAGTTTACAATATATTTGCTTTTCTGAACTCCTCACCCAACTAATGGTAATATACTAACAAAGCAATCTAAGAAAAAATTAAGTGAAACACGATCTAAAGGTATTTCATGCTGTTTTTGCAAAACTATTTACTTCCTTTGAGTTTAGCAAAAATTTAAAATTTTGAACAATTTAATTTTAAAGCAGGAAAATATGAAAGCCCATGTTATCCTACATACCAGTGGAGATTTACAAAAATCTACCCAAAAAGCACCTTTACTTCAACAACCTTTTCAACAAAACAAAGATTCAGATGTTATCTATTACAAGTGAGCACAAAATTATTCCTGCAGCTAAGAAGTTTCTCTTTCAAACCTTTGGCTTCACTAGAGACTAGGTTACGTGGACCATCAGTCTGACTCAATATTTCAATGTCTATAGTTCCAAAAGTTCAAGGAATAGTAACTATTAAGCAAGAAAACTTATTTCTCTAATTTTAAGAAACAGAGAAAACATGTGGTCTGAATCTGGCTAGCACCAGGTTTAAAACCCAGGTCTGTCGCTTATTGCTGTAGATACCTGACCTTAGGTAAGCTAGAGTTTGAGTCTCAGTTTCTTCATTTGTAATATGCATATAATATCTATCTCCCAGGGATGTTGTAATTAAAAGAATCCACCAAGGGCCAGTAGATGCTCAGTAAATGTTACTTACTCGTGCCCCCTTTTGCCTCAATTGACTTATAACATTTACATTTCTACAGTTAACCTCTAAATGTAATAAAGTACAGGAGAGTGTTGAGATAACCTGTTTCACCACTTACTACAGCCAATTTCCTGTCAAGCAGGGTAGAACAGATCATTCACATGTGTGGTATATTTTTATACAATGTGGCTAAAGAATGAGTACAGACAAAAAAAGAATAGTTTAAAAGAGAGGCAAATGTATTTATCCTCTCTCATCCCACCATAATGCCTTCTAGCCAAAAAACTGTAGAGCTTGGCAGGTTGTACATATGCAAATATTATGTGAAATACTGGAAAAGGTTAGAAAATGCTAATCATGCTTTACTCTGTTAGTCTGAAATGTGTAAAAGTCAAAAATTAGATAACGTACAACATGGGTCTCA
>NW_006435837.1:3184373-3194808 GCF_000325575.1 Pteropus alecto | reverse complement strand
TATAAAACTATCACTTAACATCATCTTCCTGGTTTAAAGAGGATGAACGATTCAAATCAGTAATTCTGAACCAAGGCTTCAGGATTTCTAAAGTATCCCCAAGTATTATAAGGAAAAATTCTGAAACGTTAAAAATAAGAACATTTTCCTAATTTAAAAGTTTCACTTTAAGCAATCCCTCTAAACAGATTGTTTTGTTGTAATAGCATGTTACAACAATGCTCATTTACAGGCTGCTGTTTGATACCTTTGAATGAAATATAAATTTTAAAAAATGCTTTCAGTCCAGCAGAGATCATCATGTACAAGTGTACTAGGACTAAAAAAAAAAATGATCTGTGATTTTTCAAATGCTGCCCTTAACTTAGGACATACCATGTACTGACATCTTCCTACCTAGGAATGAAATGTACATATGGACATTGGGAGAAAAGAATTCCTCACAGAGAACAGCCCGAAATAAGAGGAAGTAAGTAGGAAAAGAAAGGGTCCAGACCCAAGTGTATTAATTTGGAGACCCGGGTTGTAGGAACAAGCAAGGACCACCTTTCTTTCTTTTTTTTTTTTACCGCTCTCAAGTTTCCACCAGTATGTTTGCCTTCCAAACTCCCTGATATCAGCAGTGGTTTTCCTGCCCAAAGCATATGTGATAGGAGTTTCATGAAGGTACTGAGGATGAGGCATTAGAGACCTCTCTCAAACTTCGGTTAAGATATCATCAAATTGTTTGGAATCCAAAGAATCTTCTATGCAATCACATTGAAACAATAAGAAACAAGCATTTTATATTCTTAATAAGGAATGTATATAATCCTTACCAATGTGACAGGATTAAGAATCAGCTCCTCATTTATCCTAAGGAAATATCAGAGATGTGCATAAAGACTTATGTACAGTGATATTCATCATACTCATTATACTGAAAAATAGAAAACAATCTAAATGACCAACAGGAGACTGGTTAAATAAATCATAATACATCTATTCATATGTAGGAATACTATGCAATGGTTAAAATCAGGGCCTCAAAGAAAAATGATGCAAAAATATGCTTGCAATATATTAAATTAAAAAGGATACAACACTACACAGTATGACCCCAATTTTGTACCCCCTCCCAACATGTGTGCATGTAACTGGCAAAACATATAAAATCTTATTGGTAATTACCTGGGTCATAGGACTTTCTTCTTTGTACTGTATTTTCAAAAGTATAGGCATTTATTATATATCATTTTTATAAAGAGAAAAAACAACGTATTAAAAAAATCCATTTTTCTAGTTAAGGTGCCCTTATGCCTGCTTTGCTATTCCACTAGCAACTAAAGGCCTGCTAGTACTCAAGTCTGTTCTATTTTCTAGACTAGGGTAGGAATGACCTCTGGTTATACCTTCATTTTGAAGTTTTAGAGGGCCCTTTCAGAAGCTTTTATTCTTTTTTTTCCCCTTCTGGTCCAATGGTTGTGGCTTTAGAAAATAGATACGTTTTAGGCCTGAATCCACCTCATGTTTTTTGGAGTGTACCCTTAAGGGGAATTCTGCTTATGAAACAAGAGTATGTTGAGATAAGAATAAAGAAAAGAAAACACGGTAGTCAAAATTAAATCTGCATTGTGAATAGCAAGTATTAGCATTGACACCGCAGAAAACGGAATCCAAGCCACAGAGGACAAACTTGAGTAAATGAAAAAAAAAAAGATGAAAGAAAAGATTTAAAAACTATGGAGGACAGACATAGAAATAATCTATGAATAACAGATGTTCCTAAAGAAAAAAAACAGAGCAGTTTAATTAATCAAAAGTATAAGAAAACTTTCCAGTTCTGAAAAAAAATACCTGAGACTGGAGACTGAGAGGTTCAACAGAGATCATCAACACCAAGACATGTCCTGGCAAATGTTTTTAAATTTCAAGGATAAAGATATAATCCTACAAGCATACAAGCAGAAAAAAATAGGTTATTTTCAAAGGAACTAAAATCAGATTGACCTCAGATTTTTCCTCTGTAACAATAAAATGCCAGAAGATAATGAAATAATGATTTACAGAGAGTTGAAAGGGAAAAGTTATGATCTAAGGATTTTATACCTTGTCCTAGTTTTTTATGTACAAAGGTCACAGGAAATTATTCTTAGATCTGTAAAGTCTTAAAAAATTTCATCATCCTGGTAGTATCTTTTTTCATAAATTGTTCAAAGGTATGTCCTAGACCATTAAAAGAGAATCAAAATAAGAACTCAAGAATATTAAAGAAGGCAAGAACTGGTGAAGTATATTGACACCAACTTAATATCTTGAAATAACTGAACAGAATAACCCCACTAAAAAAGAAAGGGTCAATAATGAAGAATAAATGTTGATATAAGTATATAAATAATATAAAACTTTAGAAAGTTAAAGGTAAGGTTTGTAACCTCAGGCTAAATTAATTTGGACTCAAAATAAAAGAAGTAGTAGAAGAAGGGAGAAACAAAGTTCTGAATTCTCTGTCTTTCCTAAAAGGATACTTGAAAACTACTATTTTAGTAATTAGCTAATAAACACAAATTTTGCAATGTTTTGAAAAAACCATACAATAACTGAGAATTTTATTTATTGCAGTCCAAATCACTAGAAGATAATAATTGGCAAAGACTGTGAATACTACTTTACACAAGCATCACATTCAATCCTAAGAACATGAAGTAGATATAATTATCCCTATTTTACAGATGAGGAAATAAAAGCTCAGTAAAGTTAATTAGTGAATGGCAGAAGCAAGATTCAAACCCAGGTCTTTCCAGCTCCATAATTCTTTCTTCGATATTTTCGAACTTCCTCAAACAAAGCAATCCATATGGCGGAATAATAATAATAATAATAATAATAATAATAATAATAATAATAATAAAAGAACTTAGAGAAATCATTCCAAAAGTAATAATGTAAGAAATGTAAAGTTTAAAGTACTTAATTAAAATCAAGGGTCATATTGGATATTTGATGCTATTACATAATTATTGAATGTCTTTATGAGTGATGATGGTGTGGTAATTGTTTTAAAAAATCTTTGTTTTAAGAAATATAAATGTAAATATTTCCTTCTCAACTGATGCATCTAGAATTAGCTTCAAAATAATCCAGTGGAGCCAGAGAGGGTAAGAAAGGGAGTATGTGTGCATGGACGGTGGGGGTGTACAGATGAAACAAGACTGGCCATAAATTGATAATCTTTGAGGCTGGGTTATGGGAATATTGTGGTTCATTATACTATTCTCTACTCTGGTATGTGTTTGAAATGTTTGATAATACAAATTTTAAGAGTCGTAGGTTATATTTTTTAAAAGGTTAAAAAACCCACACAATCACTGCTGAGAACCCCAAACCAAACACATAAGTATAGAAAAGCACAAAGAAAAAGAAAGTTTTTGTAATAATAAGGCCAAAACTAAACTGTGAGGCAAAAACCTTAAGCCGATTAAAAGGTCATTTGATTTGGACTAAAAACATAATTAGTACTTAGCATATATAATATATATGTAGTGGTAATAATTGCTATCATTTACTGAGCAATTACCATGCACCAGGCAAGTGCTAAGTATTATACATCATCTCTGATGCTTCTAACAGCTCTACAAGATATTATCACTAATTTACAAATGAAAAAATTAAGCCAAGATCAGTATGTTAATCTTTTTAAGCAGTGTCCTCAGCCCCTAGAAAAATGCCTGGCACATAGTAGATGCTTAATAAATATTTGTTGAATAAATGAAAAAGTCTAATATCCTGTCTAAGGTAATAAGCAGAACCTAAATTCAAACCCGAATCTGATTCTAAAGCCCTTACTCGTAGTCACATTTAAATCTTTTAACGATATTTCATAGTAACAGTAAAGATGTTTATTTCCTTCTGTGTATGTTTCTCTATTTTTCGGATTTTCTACCATTAGCATGTGTTTTCTCAAATAAGTCATTAAAAAAAAAAAAACGCAAAATAGTGTTGAACATCTAATCACAGACTAACCTAGCCACGAAACATAAAATATTTTGGGGACTATAATACGAAATAAATGGAAACCAAATGGAAGGAAAAATTTTAGCACACTAATATCAACTAGCATAATGAACAAAATAAGGACAAAGCATATGAAATAATTTATATTAGAATAGGTAGCTACTAAATTTTATAATGTAAAAAAATATGGGCTCTTTTCAAGTATAACTGTGAAAAGTTATAAAGACTGACCGTATTCTAGGCTACAAAGTAAATCCAAAATTCTTAAAAGCAAGAATTGCAGATATTTTCTGATTACGATAAAAAATTGAATAAGGAAATAAAACACTCATTCAGAAATTAATATTCTTCTAAATAACTACTAGCCCAAGGAATAAGTAATAACAGCTAGCATTTATGCAATGCTTATTATTTTTTTGTCAAGGTATAGTGTTAGCCATGTTACACATATTCCCTTGTTTAATCCCAATTAATCATTAATAAACCATGAGGTATGTTATTATGTATAGTAGAGAAGAAAAAATATTAGGTTGAGGGTTAATAACTTGTCCAAGATCACAGAGCTAGTAAATTTGCAGATAATTTAACCCAAGTCTGTATCCTAAGTTCATACTACTATGCTGAAATGCTGTCATAATTACTGTTAGAATTCATGCATAGGCATTTAGCTACGCTGGAGAAACTAGAGTTCTTCCTTAACACAACATGTTCTGAAAGTGTCCATTTGTTAAATACACTATTCAAAGAAGGTAATAGTTAATTTTTCTAACATATCATTAATCAGTTATAATATTTCAAACTGCATGATCTTCTAAAAGAGACTCCTTTAAATATATTTATATTCTCGAGACAATTTAAAAAAAACCATAAAATTAGATAAACAAAGTAGGAAATGTAAGGTAAACATGATTTACTACTAATTTCTAAAAGCATTGTGGTCTTGGAAAAGTCACTATTGTCTGGTACTTATATGCAATCCATGAGTTCAATGAAACTTTAGCTAGGATGGATGTGAAAATCTGCCACTAACTATGGGCAAGCCCTTAAGCCTCTCTGAGTTGTGGTTTTCTTCATGCATAAAACATGTGGATATCTAAGAGCTCTTCCAGCTTGGAAATGTTATAATCCTGTGACTTTAAAGATTAAAGTTAAGATTTTGTGGGGTTTTTACACCCATGGAAATTACTGATTCTGTATTTATTTAAAGCTGTTTTTATGTTATTTCTAAGTCCCTCTTTCTCTTCTGCATCAAAAACACAGTTTTATCTTCATCCTTCAGTGATGCCTTTGTACCCAAGCGTAAGCAAAGATAATGCCAGAGAACAGATTGTACAAATGTTGTCACCTGAAAAAGAAGTACTAATAAAAATAAAACAAAACATTGTGGGTTTTTTTTGGTGCAGATTAAGAAACCTAAAGCAATTTTATAATTTCCACAATCCAATCTTACTATTCTCATTTTGCTAGTATTAATAACTAATAAAGTGTCAGCTTTTTTTTTAAGCTCCTCTTTCTACTCCCAGCCCTATTCCTGCTCTCCTAATACCTTCAAATCCCACCTCTCAGTACTCATGGAGTTGGTAGTATTTCCCAAACCTGCCTGATGATCAGAATAACCTGAGGTTCCTGTTACTGATACATTACCTGGCCTTACCCCAAACTGAAAATGAATCAGAAGTTCCAGAAGCCCCATGGCTCAGTATTTCATTTTTTAAACAGTCACCTTAGATGATTTCTGTGATTAGACAGTCTGGGAAATCACAGTGTAAAGATCATGGGCTTTGGAGCCTGACATATCAAGTTTCAAAATCTGGTTTTGTCCTTTACTATAGATGTATTATTTAACTTGAGTCTCAGTTTACTAATCCACAAGAATTGGATACTAGTTATACCGAAGGTTGTGGTAAAGTTCGGTATGCCTAACCATGTTGAGTGTTCAGTAAGTGTTAACTTCTCTTTCCTCCTGCTCAACTTGCCACAAGAAATGATATATACAAATATTTGAGGGGATTCTGATGAGTTCCTTACCCTAATGGGTCCACTTCCATTTCTATGGCTAAAACTCTGGGCACTAGATAACTGTTTACTGCATTACTTGGGCTGGCTAATTTAAGAGTCTCAGGAACAAGTCCAATGATTTCTTCCAGTTTCCAGAGGCTTAATAAAGCCCTTCTATCTAAAACAGATACATCATCATGCTGGGCTTCAAAGCCCAAGCTATGTGACTGTGGCAAAATTACCAAAACCTCTGTTTCCTCACTGGTAAAACAAGTGTTATTGAAATGTTTGCAGAACTGAACCCAATATACATTATTAATAACATAATTGTTAACTAATAACCACTTAAAATAATTAAACTCATACAGTCTTACAAATATCCTTATGAACAAAAAGACAGAAACAATAGTTTGGAAGTGAAATGAGACAGAATGAGACTTGATCAAATACACAATAAATCAGAGCTTAATATCCAAACAAAATTCCTGTGTCGTATCAACTGTACCTTTTTTGAAAATTAAATTTATTGAGGGTAACATTGGCAATAACATAAGTTTCAGGTATACAATTCTAAAATACATCATCTGTATATTGCACTGTGTGCTCACCACCCAAAGTCTAGTCTTCTTCCATCACCATATGTGACCCCCTTTAACATCTTCATCCTACCCCGACCCCCTTCTCCTCTGGTAACCACCATACTTCAACTGCATCTTAACACAAAGTGTTTGGACAAGTTTGGAGTTGAATTTACTTAGGAAAATACATCTAAACTAGTCATTCATTAAAAAAAATATGTATATATTTAAAAATTATCATAGGTATAAACAAAATCTGGCAGCAAGACATTTCTGCAAAAGTAATCAGAAATATAGTTTCTAATTACAGCTCCATGATTAATTCTAGCTGCATATGTATTAAACATATATACTATTAAAAAGATCACTTTACTAAAAATTATTAGTATTAATTGTTCAGATAAGCTATAAAATGAAACCTAAAGAAATAAAAACCTAAAAATCTGGGAACATTCATTCAAGACAGAAGGAAAAGTTACTCTCAATTCTTAAAAATAAAAAGGAAAAAACCTCTCAAATCCTATGAAAGTAATTTAAAGAACCATAGCTTTTCTCTTGATTTATTCAAATTATTATTTAATATAACCGAGTTTCATTTAGTTCCTGCCCTTTGCTTATTATGTTTATTTCCAGACATTCCATACTTTTACTGCTATTTTGAATGAAATTTTTCCATTATCATTTCTAACTAGGAAAGCTATTTATTGATTTCCTAATAGATTTTGTATACTATCTTATTATACTATTAGTTTTAGCAAACATTTTTAGTGGTTTCCTTAGATTACCTAAGCAGATGATTATATATATCACCTATGAATAGTAATCTTTTATCCTTCTTTTAAATACTCTTTGATTTTGTCTAGTTGCATTAGCAAACTCTTCCAGAATGTAAAATAGAGGTGAAAACGGCAGGCATAGTTTTAACGAGATTACCTATAATATGTCCCCTTCAAGCTTGATGCTTGCTGTTGGTCTGAAATATTTTTTAATATTAGGGACACACTCTTTTATTTCCATTTCACTGTTTTTAATTGAAAATAGATATTGAATTTTATCTAATGCTTTCTGACTTTTTTCTTAATTTTTTAAATTAGAAATGATGACTACGGCCATGTCACCCTGAACACTCCTGATCTCGTCTGATCTTGGAAGCTAAGCAGGGTTGGGCCTGGTTAGTACTTGGATGGGAGACCACCTAGGAATATCAGGTGCTGTAGGCTTAAAAAAAAAATTAGAAATGATTATAGGTTCACAGAAAGTTACAAAAATGGTACAGAGAGGTCCCATGTATTCTTATTCCAGGGGTTACAGCTAACATAAGTTCGTCCAAACCAGCAAATGTATACTGGTACAATGCCCAAACCTTATTCAGATCTCACTGGTTTTACACATTCTCGTGTGTGTGTGTGTGTGTGTGCGTAACATATTTTATCACATGTATATGTTCCTGTATCCACCACCACAGTAAAGACAATGAATATTTCTTCACTACCAGGATCCTGTATGTTGCTCCACTTATAACCACACCCACCTCCCCCCCTCCACTCTTTCTAACCTTAGCAACCTCTAATCTAGTCTCCATTTTTACAATTTTGTCATTTCAAGAATGTTATATAAATGCAGTCATATAATATATAACCTTTTTTCACTCACTATATTCCTTTGAGATTCATCCAAGTTGCTGCGTGTATGAATAATTCATTCCTTTCAGTTGCTGGGTGTATCAATGATATAGATGCACCACAGCTTGTTTAACCATTCATCCATTGAAGGATATTTCGTTTCTAACTTTTGGATATTACAAATAAAGACGCTATGAACATTGGTGACAGACTCTGTGTGGACATACATTTTCATTTCTCTGAGAAAAATGTCCAAGAATACGACTGCTGGGTTGTATAATAAGTGTATATTTAGTTTAAGAAATGGCCAAAGTCAAATACCCTTCCATCACCACATAGAGTGGTGAACACAAAATGCAATATACAGATAATGTATTATTGAACTCTACACTTGAAAACTATATAACTAACCAATGTTGCTCCAACAAATTTAATAAAAAAATATATGACCAAACTACTTTTCAGAAGGGCTATATCATTTCACGTTCCCACCAGCAATGTATGGAGATCCAGTATTCTCACATCCTCACCAACATTTGGTATTTCCATTATTTTTTATTCCGACTGTTCTAATAGTCATGTAGTGATATCTCATTGTTTTTTCATTCTCCTGACAATTAAGCATGTTGACATCTTTTCATATGCTTATTTGCTATCCATAACTCCTCTTTGGTGAAACGTTTGTTCATCTCTTTTTTCCCATTTCTAATTGGATTGTCTTTGCTACTGTTAAGTTTTGTGAGTTTTTAATATATTCCAGATACAAGTCTTGCATCAAATACAGGTTTGGCAATGTTTTCACTCAATCTGCAGCTTGTCTTTTCATCCCTTTAACAGGATCTTTTTCATAGAGTAAAAGTTTGGAATTTTGATGAAGTCCAATTTATTTTTTTTCCTTTTATGGATTGTGCTTTGGTGTCTGATCTAAGAACTCATCACTTAACCCACTGTCCTGAAAAAATTCTCCTATTTCTAAAATCTAAAACTCTTATAGTTTTACATTTTATATTTAAATCCACAATCCATTTTTTCCTCAGAGTTATAAAATCTATTGTGAGAGAATCTGGTTACTTAGAAATGTCTGCCTGCCTCTTAGAAAAAAAATTTTTTTTCCGGCTTTATTGAAATAGACAATTAGTTGCTCATATTTGCATTACAATTCAATGAGTATTTTTTTTCAATTATAGTTGGCATACAATAACATACCAGTTTCAGTTGTATAACAGTGATCAGAGATCCACATAACTTGCAGTGATCACCCCACTAAATGCAGTATTCCTCTTCCCCCTTACATATTACATTAACCATCTTCACTCTACATCTACATGCTACTCTACATCTCCATGTCTATTCTGCAACTATCCATTTGTACCTCTTAATTCCTTTTTTTCCCACCGTCCCCTCAACTCCCCTCCCATCTAGTAGCCCTCAAAATATTCTCTGTACCTATGAGTTTAGTTCAGTTTTTTGTTGTTTACTTTGTTCTTTAGATTCCACATGCACATGTAATCATATTTGCCTTTCTCTATCCGACCCATTTCATTCAGCGCAATACCCTGTAGGTGCATCAAGGCAATATCTTTTTCCATCCCCTTCCTTTTAGTCTGTGTGTGTCTTTTAGTCTGAAGTGGACTCTCTTGTAGGCAGCATATGTAGAGGTTTTGTTTTCTTATCCATTCCGCTTCCCTATCTTTTGTTGGAGCACTTCTTTTCCATTTGAGGTACTTGTTAATAGGAATGTAGTTATTACCATTCTTTATGTTTCTGATACATGTTTTTTCTCCTTAAAGAAGTCCCTTCAACATTTCCTGTAATATTGGCTTGGTGATGATAAATTCCTTTAGCTTATTTTTTTCTGGGAAGCTCTTTATCTGTCCTTCAACTCTAAATGACAGCTTTGCTGGATAAAGTATTCTTGGTTGTAGATCCTGGGTTTCCATCACGTTGAATATTTTGTGCCAAGCCCTTCTGTACTGTATAGTTTCTTTTGAGAAATCAGCTGCCAGTCTTATGGGTGCTCCCTTGGAGGTTAACTAACTGCTTTTCTCTTGCTGCTTTTAAGATTCTATGTATTTAACCTTTGGCATTTTAATTATGATGTGTCTTACTGTGGGCCTTTTTGGGTTCCTGGTTTTGGGGACTCTTTGAGCTTCCTGGGGTTGTATATCTATTTCCTTCCCAGGTTAGGGAATTTTTCCATCATTATTTTTTCAAATAGGTTTTCAACTTCTTGCTCTTCTCCTT
>NW_006435837.1:3175009-3184135 GCF_000325575.1 Pteropus alecto | reverse complement strand
ATTCTCTCATATGGTTTCTGCTTCTTTATCTTCCCATTTTGGCTGCCTTTCTCTGTTTGTTTCTATGTACTAAGCAAAGCTCCTAAGTTTCCTGATCTTACTAGCATAGCTTTGTGTAGTAGGTGTCCAGTGGCACAGTCCTGAGAGGGGCTCAGCTGCAGGCCAAGTTTAACCCCAGCCCGTGCCCCTCTGGGGCCACCTGTTAAGATTCAGCCAGCATTCCACAGATGCTGTGCTTATAGTTGCCTCTAGAAACCACACTAGAAACCAAGGCCAGCTGCCACCAGTGTGAGTCTTGGTGCTGCTCAGCAAGGAGCACCTGACTCCCACAATCCATTTTAAATTCATTTTTGTATAAGGCAAAAGGTTTAGGTTGAGATTCATTGTCTTATCTATGGATGTGTAATTGCTCCAAGCACTATTGTTAAAAAGACTATCCCTCTTCCACTGAATTGCTCTTGCGCCTTTGATAAAATCAGTTGGCCATACTAATATGGGACTATTTCTGGGTTCTCTATTCTGTTGCATTGATCTATGTGTTTATCCCTTCACCAACACCAGAGAATTTTGATTACTGAAGCTATAAAGTATGTCTTAAAATTGGTGGAGTGATTCCTCCCACATTATTTTTATCTTGTTTTAGATATTTTAGTTCCTTTACCTTTCCATATAACTTTTAAACTAAACTTGTGTTAAATCTATAAAAGAATTTGAGGAGAACTGACAACATCTTTACTATGTTGAGTCTTACAATCTATGAATGTAGTATACCTCTCCATTTACTTAGGCTTTGATTTTTTTCATCAACATTTTTTAGTTGTCAGCATACAAATTCTATACGTTTGATTAGATTTATACTTAAATATTTTTTGAGCAATTAACAAATGGTACTGTTTTTCATTTCAGTTTCCACACATTCATTGCTAGTATACAGAAATTCAATTTATTCTTATATGCTGATTTTGTATCTTACAACTTTGCTGAACTTACTTATTAGTTCAAGTTTTATGCAGATTCCTTGGGATTTTCATTGGAGACTATCATGTCACTTGCAAATAGAAAGTTTTATTTTTCTCTCACATCTGTATGTCTTCCTTTTTTTTTTTTTTTTGGTGCCTATTCTGCTGGTAGAACTTCCAGGACTATGACAAATAGCAGTGGTGAGAGAGGACATTCTTGCCTTGCTCCTGATACGAAGGAGAAAGCACTCTTTTCCCATTAAGTATGATGTTATGGGGTTTTTGTAAATGTCCTTTATCAAGCCGAGAAAGTCCCCCTTTATTCTTAGGTTTCTGAGTTTTTATTACGAATGTTTAACTTAGTTTAATGCATTTTCTACATTAATATTTGACTTTTCTTCAACTTTTAACATGGTGGACTATATTGGGTAAGTTTTGAATATCGACCCAGTCTTACATCCTTGGAATAAAACCCACTTGGTTATAGCTCTTTTATATGTTGCTGGATTTATCTTAAAATTCTGTTGAAGATTCTTTGTCTATATTCTTGAGGTATACTGGTCTGTAGTCTTCTTTTCTATACTGACTTTAGATTTTGAGATCAGGGTAATACTGGCTTCATAAAGTGAGTTGTGAAGTCTTTCCTCTTCTATTTTCTGGAAGAGACTGTGTAGAATCCATGTTGTTATTCTCTCTTTATTCTTGTATTTCAGATTCTTCTTTTACTATTTCCTTTCTGCTTGAAGAACTACCTGTAGTCATTTCAGGGTCTGCTATAGACAAATTATTAGCTTTCCTTCATCTGAGACTGTTTTGACTGCACCTGCATTCCCAAAGGATATTTTCACGGGGTATTGAATTCTGGGTTGACAGTTCTTTTCTTTCAGCATTCGAAAAACAGTGTGCCATTTCTTTCTGGCGTCCATGGTTTCTAATGTGGGATCTGCTGTCATTTGAATCATTGTTCCCCTATAGGTAATAGTCCATTTCTCTCTAGCTGCTTTCAAGATTGTCATTACTTTTAGTTTGATTTTAAAATTATTTTATTTGTGGTAAAATACATATAACATAAAATTTACCATCTTGACATTTTAATGTATAGTTCAATGTATTAAGTATATTCACATTGTTGTGCAACCAATCTCCAGAATCTTTTCATCTTGCAAAACTGAAACTCTATACCTATTAAATAACTTCCCATTTCCAAAGGTTTGATTTTGATGTGTCTGGGTATGAATTACTTTGGGTTTATCTTGTTTGGGGTTCAGTCAGCTTCTTGAACATTTAGGCTTGTGTCTTTTGCCAAATTGGGAACATTTCAGGCTTTATTTGTTCAGGTCCACATTTTTTCTCTGCATTCTGAGACTCTGATGACATTAACTTTAAATCTTTTGCTAATGTCTCCAAGGCCACCAAGACTCTCATTTTTTTCAGTTTATTTTTTTTTCTCTGTTGTTCAGAGTGGGTGATTTCTGTTGCTCTATCTTCATTTTTACTGATTCTTTCCTGTCATCTCCATTCTTCCATTGATCCCATGTAGAAAGTTTATTTCAGTTATTCTTCAGTTCTAAAATTTCCATTTTCTGCTTTATACCTTTTATTTCTTTTCTGAGACTAATACTTCATTTATTTCAAATGTGTTTGCGATTGCTCACTGAAGCATTTTTATGATAGCTGCTTTAGAATCCATATCTGATAATTTCAACAGCTGAAGTATCTTGGTGTTGGTATCTATTGACCATTTTCTCATTCATGTGATTTTCCTGGTTCTTAGTATAAGTTATCTTTAATTGTATAATGGACATTTTAGAGATTAAAATACTCTGGATCCTATTTAATCTTTTTTAGTAGGCTGTCCACCAGCTGAGGTATAGTGTGAGGGTGGATGAGTGTGTATGTTCCCACATCATGGTTAAAAATGCACTATGGAAAGAAAACTGTTATATTATAAATCACAATTTTCCTCTAAAGATCAAATTATATCTGTTTATATCACTCCTAGCTAATCTAGTTGCTTCATGGTTTTTCAACTGTCAACGCCTCAGTACTTTTAGACTACAATATTCCACAGGAAACAATTCTATTTCATTATCACCTAGTACTACATTATATACACTGAGAAGAGCGAGGGGTTAGGGAGGGAGATGCCTTTAAAACTCATTAATGAGCTCTTCCTTTTAATAATCCAAGGCAAATCCAAGTTAAACTTGCCTGTGAGATTTCTCTCAAGTAACCTCCCTTACTGCTATCAACAACCATTCTGATAGTTATTCTTCTTGAATTATAACAATAGCCAGCAGGAACTTGAAGAAGAGGTGGCAAATAGGGGTTTTGTTGTGAATTTTTTGTTTCTTTAAATAAAACACCTATATATCTCACCTTATTTGAGATGAATTCTTGAAAAAAATTCATTTATCTGTTGACATATTTAATTTCAGGTATTTTAGGCCTTTTATCTTGATTGATCTTCAGTTAATGCCTATGACTGAAAAAGGAACTATAAAATAGTGTAACAAGATCAAGGAGACTATAAGGAAAAATATAACTGCCTCAATCTTTGCTTTCTAACTTTCTACAATTAACCTTTAATTGCCTGTTATGTTCCTTTAGGAACTCTGCCCTAGCTGGGAAAAAGGGGGGCCCGGGGGGCCCGGGTGATAAAGTATGGTACTTCCATAGGACACAGGGCTTTATTAATCCAGTTAGAAAACCACTGTTCTGGGATAAGCTTTGTATTTATCACATCTAAAAATGAAGAAAATCTTTTAAAAGTACAAATTGAAACTAAGTTTTCTGAGAACTATGTACATAGCATTAACATAGATAAGGATCTTCTTTATATCTGTATTAGAGCAAAACTCCATTTAGTCCCCAAATCAGTAACAAAATAAGCACAAGAATTAATTATGTACAAAAGTAGACAATAAGAACATGCAAATATCATTAACATCCTTAGCCACTAGGGAAATGCAAATCAAAACCACAATGAGATACCACTTCAGACACAGTATGCTACCATGAAAAAGAAAGTAACAAGTGTTGGTGAGGATGCAGAGAAACTGGAATCCTCATACACTGCTGGTAGGAATGTAAAATGGTACAAGCAAGTTGGAAAACTATTTGGCAGTTCTTCGAAATGTTAAATATAAACTTACCAGATGACACTGCAATTCCACTCCTAGGTACATACCAACAAGAACTGAAAACGTATGTTCACGTAAAAACTTGTATATGAATGTTCACGGCAGTATTACTCTAATAGCCAAAAAGTGGAAACAGTCCAAATGTCCATCAATTGATGAATGGATAAAGAAAATGTGACATATGCATACAATGGAATATTACTCAGCCATAAAAACGAATGAAGCACTGAAACATATTATAACATGGATGAACCTTGAAAACATTATGTTAAATGAATGTCAGACACAAAAGACACACATTATGATTCCATTAGTACGAAATGTCCAGAACAGGCAAATCTATAAAGACAGAAAGCAGATTATTAGTCGCCAGGGGCTGGAGGAAGGAGAGAATGGAGAGTTACTGCTAATGTGCATGGGATTTATTTCTGGGGTGAAAATATTCAGGAATAAGATAATGGTGATGATTGTACAACTTTGTGAATAAAACCCACTGATTTGTATGCTTTACAAGGATGAATTCTGTGTATGTAAATCACATCTCAATTTTAAAAAAAAATTAGGGCTATTTGTCCTAATAGTTTAAAAATCCAAAGCGGGGAAAAAACCACCAATGATGGTGGTTAACTTCTCTTTAAATTTCCTTTTCTTATATTGTAGCAAGATAATTGCCAACTTTTCCAGGCTGAACCAGATCCTGTATTCTGGCACTCTGAGGGAGTGTCAAATAGATGTTTCTGAAATGATGCAAATATAAAAAGGTAATGATTGATGAAGCTGCAATTAAAAAACAAAGCACAGTTATTCAGCATACACCTAGGTGTTTCTATATGAAGAGTTGTTAGGTAACACCTAGGCAGCCCCTCTTTTCTAAATGCTACAGTTTTTGTTTCAAATGTTCATTTGTAAGACAGTTGTTCAGAAATCTCAAAACATTTTCTCATACAATATCAAAATTGGTGTTTCTCAGGTCAGCTCACAAAAGCCTATTTAACCCACAATGTATTTGGAGAATAATATCATTTTTCTAATTCTACTTATATATTCCCATAAAACATCTACTCATACAAACCACCTGGAACCTTTCTCCCCATTGGAGATTTCATATAGATTGAATCACTCACCTCAACTTAAGCAGGGCAGTGTAGTAGAAAGTCATGGAATTTATAATC
Source organism: Pteropus alecto (assembly GCF_000325575.1). Taxonomy (NCBI): domain Eukaryota; kingdom Metazoa; phylum Chordata; class Mammalia; order Chiroptera; family Pteropodidae; genus Pteropus; species Pteropus alecto. Next base: position 3,178,861 of record NW_006435837.1, on the reverse strand, counting down.
TGTGAGACTTGGGTCTGAATCCCTGCCTCCTTCACTTACTAGCTGTGTAACCATGAGCAAGTTACTTAACCTCTTTAGTCTTCAGTTTCCTCATCTGTAAGTTGAGGATAATTATGTCTACCTAATTATGTCTACCTCATTCAAACTGATATACAAAAGTGTCTAGGCAGAGGGGGCATTCCGTAAATGTTTCCAAGATGTATCAATTCTCTTTCCAGTGTAAATATAGCACAGTATAGTGAACAATGCAACATCTTTTGATAGCTAAATTTCCCCAAATTTACAGAGAAATGTCACTGTAAAACCAGTAAAGTTGTACAAAGTGCAGAATGGTGATTTGCAGGGCATGTACCACCTAGAAGGGCTTAATAAAATCTTCAGGGTAGGAGAGAGACAAAACAAAGCTGATTAAATGTAATTTGAAAAAGTATGTTAAATATATTTTTTGTTGAGAAAAAGCTTTAGCCTAATTTCAATATACAAATAATAGAGGGTAGAACTGAAAAACACTGGTGTAGAAAAAAGGGTTCAATTTGTATTAATCCTATAATCTAGAACTGCGCTGTTCGATGAGGTAGGCAATAGCCACAGGTGACTAAACTTAATTAAAATTAAAATTAAATTTAAAATTCAGCTCCTTAGCCACACTAGCCACATTTCAAGCACTTGATAGCCACATGTGGCTAATGGCTACTGAATGATGCCGATCTAGTTTCTTTTTTCTTTTTTTTTTTAAGCAAAACTTTCCCATTATTTTATATTGTTTTCAGGTAGACACCTCTGTTCCTAAATGTGAAGAGCTGAAAGAACATTCTGGTAACTAAGGTTTTGGTATAGGTTCTACAAGATTTCTAAAGTTTTCTCCCAAAACACTGCACTTGAGATATACTTCAATCTATTAAGGTCAAAATGATCTTTTGCTTCAGGCTATCATTTGACATCTGCTTCTAACACATATCAAATGACTGAACCAAGTTACCTATAACAAGCTTTGTGGACCAAAGGATTAGAGGCCAAGCTCACAGAAATCTAGATGACCAGGTCATATTTGAAGATGAGATCATGATCATATGTAGGATTGTAAAAATCAATTTACATGGTGGATAAAACATAATTAGTTTTTAAGGTATGTAAGAAACCATGGATATATTAGTTAAGATGGGGAAATCTGATTTAAGTTATACTATTGCTGTAATTCTATTTATACCAACAGAGGTTAAGAATGAAAGGAAATATAAAAGCACTTTTAGATTTACACGTAAGTGTAGGATATCTAATATTCAGGAAATTAGCTCTATTTCATGGGGGGAAAAAAACCACACATACACACACACACGCACACAAACCTAAAAGACAATGTGAAGACCTGACTCCAGGTGGGGCAGTAGGCTAGCTTTTAATCTTGTAGCTGCCTGTTCTTTAAGTTCATTTACTTTCTTTTCTAGCTGACACCTTCAGGAGAGGAAGGTAAATATGCACAGTAGGTAATGCCAGTAACTGAACTATTTTGTTATAGTATGTTGAAGCATAAAATCACTGTTTATTAGTAGGTAATATGCCCATTAAATACCCCTGACTCCAGAGGTATGTGTATATGATGGGCAGAGATAAGAAAAAGGGTGAGGACGCTATTTTACATTGTTTGGCAAGCTGTAAGTGTAAATTTTTTTAAAGATTAAGTAACAACATTCCAAAGTTAAAAATGGCTGCATCATAATATCATTAACCTTAGCTATCTGTTTTCTAGTAACTGAAAATTAGAAGCAATTAATTAAAAAAGGAGAAAGGGGAGAAGTAAACAGATTGACAGCAGCATAAAGTAGCAACTGCTAAAAGAGACTGTTTAAAAACTATGAATATTAGAAGTTACAGAGTCGTATGGGCTATTTAGTAGGGACAATTAGCTTGATATTAAGGTAAAGTATGACCATTTTCTTCAGAATACTGAATAAATAGTTTAAACTTTGATTTAAATTATATTTAAAATTTTAGTCCACTATTAAGATGGAAACTTGTACAACTTAATTTAAAATGAAACAAAAACTCTTGACAGTTAAAGAAAAAGCTTTGATATAGTCAATTAAACATAACAGCAATTTCCAGGCAATACCGATCATATTACTGTAGCTACCAGCTTTCCAAAATTGTGTCCTGCAAAACATTTGTGTCCTTTGAGACTTCAATAGATGGTTCAGAAAAAAGGGGTTCTGACATCAAGTCTCAAATGTGGTGGGCTATATTCTTTTTGCAGATTTATCATGTGCAACATCATCTTAAAAGTTCTGAGAAGTTATACAGTAAAGACACTAGTCAAATCTTGTTTAACTCCACAATTCACAAATTTATTTGATCATGCCATGTTCTTTTGGGTTTTTTTGGAGAGGAAAGACGGTTGCTGGAGCACAGATACACCTGTAACACGTCCAGAGACTTCTCAGTTAAAATACTGTAAGTACTATTTAAAGTTCCTTAAGTGTCAATACCACATAATGGACCAAATCCAAATGATTATATTTCTAGACAGGAAAACCCAGTTACTTATGGCATATTCAAAAAACCAAAACAAATGTGTTTGGAGTAATGGAGAGGGAGGTGTGCCACATTAATTTGTCCCTATAAATGAAATTAACAGAACTAATTGATCCTAAAATATAAAAAGGCATACACATTTTGTTTTGATATGCTTTAGAAAGTTAAAACTCTACCCACTGACATTATATGTTGACTTTATCCATTTCTTCAGGGACACCCTTCCTTCAAGAAGTTGACATACAGAATACACCATATTCAATTGATTACATGGCAACCATCATGTATAAGATACACTATTTATCTTATATATTGCTCAGGGAAAACCCCACTGCTAATTAAACAAGGACATGCCATGGACTGGGAGATGCCTTCCAATTTGAGCAATGTTGAAATGTGAACGTACTTTCCTTTCTTCCTTCTTCCACACATATTCTTCAAAATGTTCTTTATCTGTTTTCCCCCTTTAAAGACAATAATGAAGAGGGGAATAATACAAAAAAGGACAAGATTGAAGAGATTTCTGTTCACCTTACCCTTGTAATTATATTCAGATATTATAATGGCTCTTTTTAAACAGATCAATCAAACGAATCATTTTTAATTGTTCTGCTTGATTCTGAAAAAATTACCCCAGAGGAAAAACAAAGAACTTCCTCAGACAGTTCTGTTAGAGAGATGATTCATTATAACTATTATTTATTAAACACTTAAACCATGTACTGAATCAAGTGCTTTACATATATTATCATTTCATTTAATTCTCACATCACCATGAAGTAGATATTATTTCCATCCCTATTTTACAGATTAGGATGTTGTAGCATAGAGACATTAAATAATTTGCATAAGGTTACAAAGTTATTAAGTGGCAGAGCCAGGACTCAAACCCAGGTCATTAGGGCTTCAAAGCTCATGTTAACACTTTGCCATACATCCAAATTAACCCACAAAGTGCCTTCCAAATTTTAAGGAGATAAATAAACTGAAATACTTAATTGCTATTAACTAATATATTTCCTTAAAATAAACCAAATGTATTAAATAGTTATGTTCTATATGGATATATTTTACCCTGAATGTTTTATAAAATGTATATATATGGTATATCTGTTTTGTTAACTTGACACATTTTACTTAACGGTTAAGATTTACAGGTGTTTTATCTTTGCTTTTATGTTATTTGGTATTAAATTGATAAAGTGCAATATCTGAGATCTGATAATGTTCCAGATTACTGATATAGGAAACTGTCAACTCTGATGGGGGGACATCTAATGCCAAGTATTAAAATGCAGCTGCTTTTTTTTTTTCCTATTATGT
>NW_006435837.1:3170116-3174745 GCF_000325575.1 Pteropus alecto | reverse complement strand
AATTGGGAAATGAAATGTGTTATATATATATATATATATATTTGCACAATTGCATTCCAATGCTTTAAAACTTGTTATCCACCAAAACACATACACAACTGTGCACCATCACACTCATGCATTACCAAGAAGAGACCACCAAGATGTCACTGTCATACACTGTAATCTGAACTACTGGGTCTAAAGCATCCAGTCTGCACTAGAGAACTGGGCCACTTTATATCACCCATCATTCACAGTGTGGCAGATCACATGTCCCTGAGCATAGAACTCTAGAGCAAATCTTGTCAATGATAACACAGTATAAATTTTTTAGCGGATGATAATTTTTTTTTAAATCTGTAGGACAATTCTTTTGCAATTCGGACTTCCGATAAATGATTTGCTATATTTTTGATCATTCTATAATTTACTGAATGTCGTATCTTCAGTTAAGAGTGCACATTTCAATTATGCCATTCTTCTTATATAAAAACAGGATATACTCATTGTGATTTTCAGAAACATACAAAAGAAAAGGCAAAGTGTGCCTATACTTCTTTCTTTAATTAGATAACTTTACTTCTTTATCTTAAAATTTAAATGTACCAAAGAAGTTTCCCATTTTGGATCAACTCCATTAGTACAGGATCAAGCTGCCAAAATAAAGAAAACTTTCCTCAATTTTAGTTTAACAAAGACTGACATCCTACATTATAATCACTGAAAACAATGAAGTGTTCAGTAATGTGTCACAGTTACTCGACAGTTGACATGTAACAATACCTGTCCTCTCCTCAGATCTTCACTTGGGGGAAAGAAAAAAACCTGAAAGGTGGTAAAAATGAAACAGGAAAAGGAAAAGAAACTTAATAAAACATTTTTTTTGCAAAATCAATGATCAGACTTTTAATATTTTTCCCTATAGACGAAATATAAGAAACCTAATATTCATACAGTAGAAATACTACAGAATCCGATATAATCTTTGAGGTTAAAAATGGCTGCACATTCAGTGAAGATGGTTTCCAACACTAGGGTCTCATTTTTTATAAAGTATTTACGTAGTTACTATTCTTCAATGCATTATGAGTACCTGTTATTTAAAGGAATTCAAAGTGGCTATTTTTATACAACACATTTCTATAAAGCAAAAATAACCTAATTTTATTTTTGAAAACTGTTCATATTTAGCCTTACTATCATTTATCCTTACTCTACTGAAACCAAGAAAAAAAGTGTCACTTTAGGGAATGCTTATGATCCAGTAAATGTTGTCCCTGACAGCAGTGGCAAGGAATTTGTAGAACAGAGCAGCCACAATTCTTTGAAATCCACCTCCTGAACAATCAAATATTCAAGAACATGCTAGCATCTTTAAATAACTCATTAAAGAGTTTTGAATTCACCTGAACAATTTAGGAAGCTATTTTGTTTTTAATCTTGTACTAATCTTGACTTTGCTTACACAGTACTTCCTTTATTATCCTAAATTTGCTTCTTTAAACATTCGACCTTGTTCTAACCTATCATGTACTGACCCATGTTTGAGTTCAACCACAAGGTTTTTTTGCTGTTTTGTTCTGAGCACCATGAGACCCATGTCAGGTCTTAAGGAAGGCCATGTAAAAAAATGAAGAAACTGCCTGTACTTTTGGTGAAGTACTTAGGTCTTATTTCAATGCAAGATTAAAGTGATTCGAACAGAGATAAGATTAATAATCACTCTATTCTTGACCTTCGTAATTCATTCAGGGGACATCTACTGGGTCCATAATCTGTATGTGCCAGGCACTGTGTTAAGTGCTGAGGATACAGGAAAAAAAAAACAAGTTTCTGCTTTCAAGAGTTCCACTTGAGATGAGACCATAACTGCAAATTCCTATAGAGAATAGCCCTGAAATCTTTTAGCCTGGAGAGAAAAATTTTGATGTACTTATGCAAGTAAATGACTATTTTTAAAAAATGAATTCACTCTGTTAAAATACAATTATTCTCTTCTAATAATTTACTGGGGAGGAGGTGGTATAATAGTAAATATAATATTAGGTCCAATATTAGACTTCTGAATGAAAATTCTCAGCCTTTTTCTTACTGGCTTCAATATTTTAGAATTTGTATCAGAAGTAATTTATTTGAAACAGCTGTACAACCAAAGGCAAAAAAATATCTAAAGGCAATTTGTTAAAATCTACTTTTAACAAATCTAGGCAACACTGACTCTGTTTGACATATCTCATGTTAGAATATCAAGAAAATTCTTTCAAAATGGTAAATTGTGTAATACTAACTGCCAGGTTCTGGAAACCATGACAGTAACTGAAATAACTAGGCTTTAATAAATGAGACCTCTTATAGTACCATAATTGTTTCTGAAAAATACATGACCTCTAACTACTGGTTTATTTATTTATACCCTGAATTTTTCCACAAAGGATTTGGAGCAGCTATCCTAATATAAAGCAAAGCACATGACTTATATCCACCTGGCTTTGAATTACGGCTCTGCCATTTACTATTTATAATCTTTGTGCCCTTAACTTCTGAGATTCAGTTTCTTAATCTGTAACAATGGGGATCATAATCCTACTCTGTTGGGTTACAGGGAAGATAAAATGAAACAGTATATAGCATAGTATCTGGCATATAGTAAGTGCTAAATAAATATCAGTTTTGTGGCTTCTTTACCCATGCTATACAGGAAAAGGATAAGGTGGAATTTCAAGTGATTTTTTTTTTACACATTGATACGTGCCAAGCAGAAATGTGAACTGATTATGAGTTGTAAATGTTAATGTTTGCATCTAAAAATCAGTTGCAAAGCAAATTCAATTTCTTTCCACAAGGTCAGCACTTTGAGAACATATTTTATTAATCTTTTAACTATATTATTTAACAGGAAAAAATTCTGAGGGAAAAAAATGAAAAGAGCCCCCTGGACTACTATTCTTCACACTATGCATTCAAAGGATGATTAAACATTCTAAATATGATTTTCTTATAAAATTATAGTATTAGCCTGGCTAACATAATTTTAAATGAAATTCTCGTAATTCTGCCAATCTTAAAAACATAAATTTCTTTTTAAAAAGTAGGTAACACATATTAATGTTTTTTTCTATTGAAGAGCAGCGTTCAGTTTAGGGTTTAAAAATACGATCCAAGTCGCAAAATACTAAGCATCAATCGTAAGCAGTATTACAACTCTGCTTGCGTTAAGCAGCCCAAGTAAACATTTTATATAGCAGTGGAGGTGACTAGGAAAAAAATTGAAAAGCGATTTGAATTGGTCCCCCTCCCCCTCCGTTACACCCGAGAATGCAAGGGTCCCGCATCTCAGATCAAACTGAGCCTCGGTCTTACTGACGTAACCAGTAACCCTATCCACCTCTCACACTGCGGAGGCTGGCAGGGCAGCGGCTGCCGCCAAGTACACCACTCATCAGAGCCTGCCCCATTCCACCCCCGCGTTTCAGTCATGCTTTCCAGAAATGGGGTCACTCACTCAGTAACTATTACACACACGCAGCCTATCATCCTGTAATCCCCCAAAGTCCGCTGCGGGGATAGAAGACAGCAAAAAGTCAAGAAGGAAGAATCACAGACGCGCCACCATCAGGAATTGATTTTCCACTCGGAGAATGGGTCTTGTCTGGGTTATTTTCGCAGACCCCGAGTTGGTTCTGGGACTGGGGCGGCTGAGTAAAGCTCGGTGCTCTGGTGTGTCCGGGGAAATCTGTTTTGCCCTGTTTGGGTATATTTGGGGTTTTGGCACTCGGGTGGGTGTCTCAGGGACGGTTACCAGATCTCGGGCAAGGAAAACCCGAAAGCCCTTTTACGGCGGCCGCTGATCTCCTTGAATATCATCCTCTCACCTCCAGGGACAAGAAACTCAAGTTAAACTCGCAGGGACCGAGTCCTCGAGCTCAGCGATCTCAGAATCGGGGTTGGGGGGTGGGGGGATGGAGGACCTCAGGCTTCCACTTTGTCCTTTGCAACAGCAGAAACCGCTGCGGCAGATGGGAGGCAAAAACCCTTGACTGTCCTGCACCCCTAACCCGACCCCACAGGTCGCCACCCTTGCCCTGGGCCGTTCCTATCCCCGCGCGTCCGTCTCTCCGAAGCAACCCGGTCCCTGAGCCGGACTCGAGAGTCCCCGCTCCGTAATGAACCCAATCCATATCCCTCGCTCATCCCCTCAAAGCCACCGGGGTCCACAGAAGCCCCCAATCAGGCAGGGCCAAACTTCCCAACTCTTCGCCGGCCCCCGCTCCACCTCCCGCTTCCCCCACGCAAAGTTGATTAAAATCAGCTTCTTGCAAAGCCCCAGCGCCCACTCCAAACCCCACGCGCCACCACACCACAGTCCCCCGAGCGAGGGAGGGGAGGTGGGGGTGCGGGAGGGAGGAGCAGAAGGGCAAACAGACCAACCTCAACGACCCGAACAAGAATCCTGGAGCGAGGGGAGACGCGAGCGGCAGAGGAAGGGGCCAAGTGGCCAGCTCCGGGGAGGGGAGCCAGCCCGCGGGGGCGAGGGGAGGGCGCGCCGGCCCCGGCCGCCGGGCTGCACTCACCTCCGCACTGTCGGATGGGCTCTCCACAGCCATCTTCTGCCACGGGTCCGCCAGCTGCGCCAGCGGCATCTTCCCC
>NW_006435837.1:3159288-3169825 GCF_000325575.1 Pteropus alecto | reverse complement strand
CCGGGTTTCGCCCCTTTCTTCCTCTCCTCCTTCCGCCGCGGAGACTACAACTCCGCCCCCCGCCGCGGGTTCCCGCGCCCGCTCCCAGTAGAACAGCGGCCGCCGCGCGCTCCCCCACTTCCGCTCACAACATGGCGCCTAAGCGATACCTGTCTCTCAGAGCGAGCCTTAGCCACCGCCGCCACCGCGCGCACACCCGGGGGCGGGGCTTGTGAAGACACGCCCCCGGCCGCCACGCTTTGCTCCTCCCTCCTTCCTCGCCCTAGCCTCAGCTTCTGGGCCTCGCCTACTTTCAGGAAGGGCGAGCCCCAGAAATCTGGGGGCGTCAGCGGGAGGCTTGGGAAAGAGGCGAGAGAAAGGCAGGAGAGGCGAAACGCCGGGAGCCTTTAACTATCATGGGTCCAAGCAGGTCGGAGGCTCCTTGGGGATGTAGCGAACAGTGGTCCCCACCCAGCTGGGGAGGGAGATGAGAGAGGCTCAGGAGGCACAGTCCGGTGCCAAAGACCCGGAGAGCGGGCGTGGGGTGTCTTTTCGGCCTGACTCCTACGTGAGTGCGTGTGGGCGCGCCGAGTCTATGGGCACACCCCATAATGTCCGGGACCAGTCCACCCCAGGATCACACGCTGTGCATTCACCTGCCCCCCCACACCCCTCACGATGAGGACTCTGAAGGCTTCGTGCCTGGGAGCTCCCTCGGGGTTCGGCTCTCGGTTTGATTCAAGGTTCTCCATATTAACGATCCTGTGTTATATTTTTAATATTTTGAATTCATTCGTCTCGCATGAATCCTTCTCTCCCCCTCGCCCCGCTGCCTTTTTCCGCCAAGTCCTCAGAGCCCTCAGGCTTCAGCCTCGACCCTTAAAGACCCCCACTTCTGGCTGCCTAAATCTTCACAAAGGAGAAAACAAGAAGGTTCCTTAATGCTGCCCGAGACTCTCGGCAGACGTTGGGGAATTATTCTAAAATATCTTATTGGCAGGAGTCCGGGGTTCCTGCTCCTCTGTTGACTTTAAATAAAAGATTAGATTAAAAAAATCAGCAAGGCCGTGCGTGGAGGAGGGAGAGGGAGAAGTTCTAACTCCTCCTCCTGCCCAAGATAGGGAAGCCCTGGGTTGAAGAAACCCAATCCCAAGACTGCGTCGGCGCCCAAGATGACGGGGAGAGCGTGTGGGGAGAGGCCTGGGCGTCTGGAGAGGGTCCTGGGAGGTTGGGGATGCGACTCTGTGTGCCCCGCTCCAGGTGGCGTGGCAAACTCGCTGCGCCCGGGCAGAATTGTGTAAAAGTCTCTGGGCTGAGTGGAAAGGTAAGGCAGCCACTAGCCAATAGCCCTACAAAGAGAAGGAAAAAAGTAAAGGAAACTCTCCAGGCCGGCCAGTGCCTTCATCCCCTCAGGCCTCGGCCAAGGCGTCCCGGGCCTCCTACGCCCCGCCACCACAGCGCGTCCCCCACTGCGCTCCTAGAACACGCCTTTTAACAGCTCTGTTTCATCATCCCGGAACCCAGACACCTGGAGAACCCTAGCCTTCCTCCCGAACGCAGGTGTGAGGATGAGATTAGAGCCCCACACCTAGCCGTCCAGGGGCTGCGCGGGCGGTGCAAGGATTCTTGCTGGGCCCAAGAGAATCAGGTATTGGGCTCTTTCTGCGGCCTTTGCCGGCCCGCTCCTTTGCACAGGCCACCTGAAGAGGCTCCATCTGTTTAGGAAGCCCAAGGAGGCAGCCGGAAATCCTCGCTGTGCGCTCTCTCCCGCAGCCTTGGACTCAGGGGGACAGCTCAGGGTTGAGCAACATGTGGGCAGGCTCAGCGTGGTTTGGGGATGAGGAGGATTTAGCTCGTGATTTTGTCATCTCCCCTGACATGCTTGATTCAAGGGCTGCAAATCCAAGCCAGATCCTAACTCAAATAATTTAGCAGCACCGGCTCCGTAATTCCTGATGTAAAACTAGCTTGCAAAAGTTTGAAGATAAGGAGTTGTGTATTGTTTTGCATTTGTGTACAAAGTGCCTAATTTATCTTTCATTTATATTGCAAAGCCACATAATTCCTTATACAGAAAAGAAGTTGGTCAATTTGGTTAGTTTAAGGTAAATTACCCCCCAAACAGTGATCAATTATTCCAATTAACATTCTTGCGTTAGAAAAAACATAGATAGTTGAAAGAAACTGTTATGTATCTAACACAGTCCAGTGCTAATTACTCCACTTAAAGGATAAACTAACCTTTTTGAAATAAATCAAATTGTTTGTATATTGAAAAGTTGATTTCAGTATCAACTTCTATTCATTTCTTTTTACCTTGAGAACTAGAGGAATAACTTTTAAAACAAAGTTAATTGATCTGCAAAAGTAATGTGAACAGTGTTCACATTGCAGGAATTGAGCATTAAATAAACTGCTAATAATGGGCTAAAGTACCACTAGCACAGCTGTCTTACACATAGGATCAACTTGGTAAGTATTTGTGAACTGATTTAGAAAAAACACTATTATCCTTCCTTTTGTTCCCAAAGAAAGCGAATTTTTTCTTTTGGTTAACAATAAACCTTTTTCATTTTTTTTCTTTTATTAAATCTGAGTGTGGTGCAACCATTCTCTTTGGCTGGGAGAATTTGGGGAAATAAAATGAGGCTGGGGAATTTTTCTTGTAGGTGGCAGCAAAAGGAGTTATTTGAACACAGAAGCTGATAGTGCCCTGAGCAGGATTACTTTTTTTTCCCCTGTATTTTTTTTTTCCTGTTTAAGAAAGAAAAACTCTAAATGTAGTTTGTCAGAATAGCTAGCTGCCTCTAGAGTTCATGTGCAGGCTAACAGGTAGCCACGAGCCACACATGGCTCTTGAGCAATTAAAATAAAGTTGGCTGGTTGCAATTGAGATGTGCTATAAAATGTAATGTTCGCACCAGATTTCACAGATTTAGTACAAAATAGAATGTAAAGTATCTCTTTAATAATTTTTATGTTGACTGCATAGTGAAATGATATTTCGAACATACTGAGTTAAATAAAATATTTCCTTAAAATTAATTCCACCTTTTTTTTTTTTTTTTTTTCCATTTTATTTGTCTACTATAATGTATATTTATAGAAGCCCTGAGAGATTTCCCAATTCATTTTATTTACATTTTATATGTCTACTATAAGATGTATACTTACATATGTGGCTTACTTGTCAAGATTGGCATTACAGTTCTATAGGACAGTACTGCTTTAGAACTTTCCTTTAACACCGAGCCTTTTATGTAGTCTTTTTTTTCCTTTTATGTATTCTTACAAGTATTCCTAAAATGTGATATCCTCACATTATGACACCTTTTTGGGCTCCTGGGTGCAAAATCAGCAGAAAGGCTGATTCAGTTACCTACTGATTCTATGTCCCACCCCTCAACATACATAAATCTCTCAGTCAGAACCAAAATATTGGAAAGTTATTACTTGAAACTACAGCAAAAGGAAGCAGCAAACCTCAGTCGAAAATATGGACTAGATTTCCAAGAAATCATTCCTGATGTATGACAGGACAACCAGATTTAACCTCCTCTGTCCTCAACAATTTCCTGCTGTAATTATAACCTTTGTATACAAGTTTAAATGGGCATTTACTTGACAAAATAACATTTGTTCAAAAAATGGAGTTACATCAGTCTGGAAAAGTTACAAGATGACTAACTATGGCTCATGGCACAATCTCTACCTCACATACATCCAAAATCCACAGCTCTTCTACATATAGGTTTGTCACTACTATATAAAACCCATAAAATCTAATCATCATCACCTCTTAAAAAGCTTTTTCTCTTTACATGATCTGAAGCATATTTATTTCTCATACAAAAAGAAATAATTACTAGAAACTATTTCCAGAGAAAAAGAAAAAGCTTAGGCTGAAATTTTATCTCCTGTAAGACAACAATGAAACAAAATATGTGGTAACATATCTTTTATGTATATGAATTTTGTTTTTTCTCTTTAAAGTTTCCCAAATAAAAATTATTAAGAATATTTTCCTGATTGATACATATCTCAAGAGACAAGAATTTCTACATCTATTTGAGAGTATTCGAATTTTGGGAAATGTAAGGATCTTCTTTAGGTTCTCCTCCAGATATGAGTTGCATATGATGAAAAATGCTAATAAAATCTATAAGAAACTAAGAAGACATTCTATGATATAAACACTTGAAATATTTACTTTAACATTATTCCTAGTTAGGCAGTATGAAATCATGATAAAAGCAGAGCAAGGCCTGTGTCCAAACTCCAGGTTCCTCCTTTACATCTATAAGCTTCAACTCAAAGGCGTAGAACAGGGTCTGGCACAGAGTAGTTGCTCAATAAATATTTGCAGAACATGCTTTGTTTTCCTCACCTGAAAATAAGAATAATAATAACCACCTTGTACAATGTTGGGAAGATTAAGTGGAGATAATGTCTGTAAAGCATTAAGCACAATGTCTACCACATAGGAAGCACTCAATAAATGGAACTACTGCTATCGACTTTAGAAAGGGAGTATTCCTGCATGCATAATGTAATTTGAATACTTCACTCTTGAAAGTTATTTCTTTCCATTTGTTGTGTGAGCATTTTATTATGGTACAATCTATTTCTTTAAGACATTCTTGTGTCACACACACAAAAATAATACTGAGTAACTTCCTGTGGAATTCAACAAAAAAGCATGTAGAGTAACTTACTGTTCTGTTTTTCAAGCCACATATGTTAAAATGCAAATGATTACAGGTCAATTGCCTCATAGGCTATGATCAAAACTTTGTTTATGTAATGCTCAAAAGAAACTAACAAATGTATGATTCAAAGTTAACATTACCTGACTCATACTTATGTTGGGATGATGGGAGGAACAGGGAAGTATGGAGGAGAGGTCTGTGTCAGACATGCTTTAATGTTTTCTTTTATTGGTTTCCAAAATGTTTACTCCTTAGAGGTGTCATTTTGTTTCAGAGTTGTTTGAAGGGAAAGAATTATGGGGCTTTGAGACTTGACAAGGAACTGAGAAGCCATTCTTGGAGCTTTAATAAGCTACTGTTTTTCTTCAGTTTTCATTTTACTAGGATGGAAAAGACCCACTAAATGTTCTTGTTTATAAACACTTATTCATAAGAGAGAGATAATACATTAAAATTTCATTTTCAGACTGATATTAAAATGGCTGCCATAACATTAATCAAAAATCATAGTATACAGTATTCCTTCAGAGGATAAACATTCCTGTTTTATAACTATCAATTTAGTTTGGTTGGTTAGAGCAGTGGTTCTCAATTTTTTTCAGTGCACAAACCATTTTGAAGCAGAAACCCAAGGACCACCAGTTCCTACTCATCACTGTGCAAAAAACCCCAAAAACTTTATGGAGCTGTTGTTTTAGAACATGGCTGTTATTGTGGTTATGTTTTTTTTTTTTAAGTCTATATTTGTGCTTTTGAATGTAGATTTGAGTCTGCAGCTAGAAAAGATACTTCAAAAAATATCCTGACTTTTTTAGTGACTTGCATTTAAGACTAGCCCATAATCAGATCTCTGTTGGGGAAATGACTTTGGGAAAGCTATGGAATCAAATGGAACCCTATTCTTTGACCATCAACTGAACCCAAAATCTCTATGCTTGGGAAATCTTCAGCTTTAATCACAAAAATTGTGTGAATGAGGCAATGTCAAGTCAGGTCTGTTGCTGGAAAAACTGGCTGTAGATTACTAGTATCATGTTTGTTAATGAAGTACATTTTCATCAAACAACACATTGATTATGATTTCAGTAGCTTATTTTTAAGTCACGTTCCTGGTAACCAGGAAATAAATACTTTGAATGGTATAACTATTAAGGAATTCCTTCATTAAAAAAGAAATCAAATTTAAATAACTCACAATTGCCTGCTAAATAAGGGATGGATTCTATTAATTCTATTAAATTAAATTTTAGGGAACCCCACTTAAGGAATGTATACACAAATGCTGAGTTCATGTGTAAGCAAGAATAAACCAATTGGAAGTAGCATTGGCAGTTTTGGACACTCTACCGTCTTATATAATGATAATGATGTTGACAGTAACAGCTTGACATTTATTGAGTACACACTATGTGTCAGGCAGTATTATAAGAGTTTCTCATGTATTAATTTCTTTAATCATTATTGCACTCCTAAGAATACTAAATATATATTAATAGCATTTAACAGCTATTGAGTACTTGCAAACTGTTAAACAATTTATATACATTATCTTGTTTCATTCTAACAATAGGTATTGTTAGCAAAGCTAGTGTTTTATCCTGATAAAGAATGAATGTTTTTCACTGTAATTAATTCTTTCAAAAAAATTTCAGGAAAATGCTTTGGGAAAATGTATCATAAAGTACAACTAAGTACTTAAAAGTGTCTTTTTAAAATCAATCTGCATGTCATATCATTTTCTTAGTCTTTATTTTATTTCACCTTGGTGGAGACAGCAAGAGACTGTGAAAGTCATTTTGAAAAAAAAAGAAAATAAATTTCAGTTCCTCCAAAGAGCAATATAAGGCTTTTGAAAGGATGCTAAAAGAGATAATTTTCAAATGAAAACTTTCTTTTCCATAGTTCATCATGAGTCTTTAGACTACTGTTATGGATTGAATTATGTCCTGCCATAGCTGTCCTAACCCTCAATACCTAAGAATGTGACCTTATTTGGAAATAGGGTCATTGTAGATATAATTAGATAAGATGAGGTCACACTTGAACAGAGTGGGCCCCCAATCCAATATGACTGGTGACCTTATAAGAAGATGGCCATGTGAAGATAGAGAATTGGAATGATGGATCTACAAGCCAAAGAGTGCCAAGGATTCCTGGCAAGCCATCAGAAGCGAAGAAGAGGCAAGGACTTAGGAAGAGGCAAGGAAGGATTCCTCTTCAGGTTTCAGAGGGAGCATAGACCTGCTTCCACCTTGATTTTTGACTTCTAGCTCCTAGAACTGTGAGCAACAAATTTCTGTTGTTTTGAGCCACCCAGTTTGTAGTACTTTATTATGGCCATTCTAGCAAACTATTACAACCACTGAGAAGATTTTTGCTTATACACTTGCATAGCATTTTTCCCTTCTGAAATCACTGTAGCTACTATTAACAATATCCTAAAATAGTAGGTACATCTCTGTAAGCAATAGGGAAAAATAATGATAGAGAGGAATTTGGAATATGTTTAAAAATGGATAGAAATAGAGCCTAGAATTTAATTTCTTCAGGTGAAACACTTAATGCTAATAAAATATCCTTGACTTTTATTTTTAACTTTTTTATCATCAGAAAGCAATTGTTTATTATCTCCTGACCATTTAAACTTTATTCTCCTTATTTTTATTTATAGATCTCTGGAATCCATGCTATTCTATATAAGCAATTTCCCCATAGTATAGTATGCACTCACTATCATTTATTAGACTGAAGTGGAAAAAAAATTATGCTGTAGCTTCCTAAATCTTTCCTTCTGTCTAGGAGGTCCATGTTTGGGCCAATTTAGTTTTTCATTTAGACAGTAACTTCTCTCTACTTCTCTTCCTATATTTCTCAAGGTGGTTTGGGGCATTATTACTTACTTAGATCATCAAATTAGAAATCTGGGGTTCATCCTGTCATCCTACCATAGTCTCTCTTACCCCATCCTCCTATATTACTTAACAGTTTATTCTGTTTTCTAATCTGGATTCTGTCAAACTCTCCTACTCCATTACCTCCACCAGATTTCAGGCCCTCACAATTTCTGGCCTACAATATGACAGATCCCTTTAGAATCTTCCTGGCTTTTACCCATTCTCCACACTATGGCTAAAGGGTGATTCCTAAAATTGTGTTCACCCCTTGCTTAAAACCCACAACAGCTTTCCTTGGCTCAGGATAAAATCCCAATACCTTTGCACAGATGCAAGATGCAAGCCCTTTCCCCCAGCATTCAATGGCAATTAAAGAGAAATAATCAAGGATTTATCATGACTTTTCTTGTATAAACTGTATGTTAGGCCAACCATATAATATTAGTTGATGAAAGTTCTTTATAGAAAAATTCTGGCTTATAAATGTAGAAGGAATAATAGACTTAGAAGAACATAATGAAAGAAACTTTTAAAATCCATAAGGAAAGAACTGATTCAGGTAACAATTGTAAATGAATGAAGCCATTAGATAAAAGGTGGATGAGGAACTTGAAATTAGAAGGATTAGGGTATTACTACCTGAACTCACTGGTGAATTTTAGCATCAAAAAAGGTGAAACAATTAAACACTATAAGCCTCTTATGTCATGCATATAGTACTACCTATGAAGTATTCTTTCTAAAATCCTGAAGTGAAATTCAACGAAGCCTCTAGAGCTATACTGTCCAATATGGTAGCCATTTGTCACACGTGACTATTTAAATTTAAATTAAGTGAAATAAAATAAAATTTAAAAATTTGGTTCCTCAGTCCCACTAATCACATTTCAAGTGCCAATTTTCACCTGTAGCTAGTGGCTACAGGGTCAGTGCATGTTATAGAACATTCCACTGTGGCAGAGAGTTCTATTGGACAGTGCTGCTCTAAAGCTAACTTCTGTTTTGGGGAAAAAAGAAGCTAGAGAAAGAAATCAAATGATACCAGAAGCAAATGAGTAGACAAATATATAGAATGTGGTATCTTCTCTAGGTTTAGTTGATCCAGTTTCTACAATAAGTCAATAGAAAGAATAGAAAGAGGGAGTGGGTAATGCTTTACGGGAAAGCAGACAACAAGATATACTGCATGGATCCTGATTTGAACAAGCCAATTCTAAATATATTTTTGAGACAATTATGAAAATTGATTATAAATGGAATTTTGGTGGTTTTTAAATTTTACTGCACTTCGGTATCCCATTCAGCTCTTGGGATGACCATTTTCTGACTTTAACATCGACAGCAGCTTCAAGTGAGAAGGAGGGCTCCAAGTCTGGCTATAAGACATACTGAATGTAATGAGTGAGCAAGCAGAGAGCAAGGCCGAAACAGGAATGGCAGAAGCGTTGTTTCTTCTCCGGCAGCAAAAAGATAGCCTGCAGCAAAGCAATCTCTGAGTGCAGCAGAACTTCAGAACCATTCTAGGTATGTATCACTTGCAGCGATGTCTGCTCTCTGGGAGCCTGGGGCTGTGGTTCGAAAAAGGATTGGAAGCAGACTGTATCATTAACAAGGAATAACCAATTTGATGTGAGGCCAAGAGACAAGAATTGAGGTCTAGGATCAGGAGATGGGGCTGACATGAATGAGAATAGAAGGTGGGTCTGGGGTTGGAATTTCAATCATGGTATTATGAGCCTGGATAATTGGAGAAATTATGTGAACCCTAGAATCCTGGACAGAAGAGATTGTTTTTCTCTTTCCTACATGGAGGAAAGCCTAACTTCTAGAACCCTTTATCTGACAGTGGTCCTTAAAGACACATAGAGAATCATTTTCAAATCCCTCTTGCTAGATAGGTTTCCATTAGTTCCAGGCTGGGCAAAATTTGTTTCCTTTGGTTCTCTTTTTCCTCTTCTCCCCCAAATAAGGGGAGAGGGTCTATCTTTTTAAAAAGATAGTCCAAAGTTACATCTTTTAAAAAATATTTTAGTTTTAATTGTGATAACTAATACATAATATAAAATTTAGCACCTTATGCATTTTAAAGTGTATAGGTCAGTAGTATTAAGTATCTTCACACTATTGTGCAACTAATCTCTAGAACTTTTTCCTCTTGCAAAATTGAAACTCTGTACCCATTAGGCAACAACTCAGATTCCCTGCTCTCTTCTCTGACCACTGCCATTCTACTTTGTGTTTCTACGAATTTCACCATTTCAGACACCTTATACAAATGGAAACATACTCATCTTTTTGTGACAGGCTTATTTCACTTAGCATAATGTCCTCAAGGTTCATTCATGTGTAGAATGTATAGATTTCATCCCTTTTTAAGGCTGAATAATATTCCACTGCATGTATATACCACAATTTGTTTATCCAGTCCTCTGTTGATTAGGCTATTGTGAATAATGCTGCTATGAACATGGATATGCAAATCCAGAATTCTTTGACTATGTGGTAGATTGCAAAATGGCCATAAATTATTCCCCATTCTGTACCCATGTGTCTTTGTGATGTGACTGCAGTTTCTCCCATCAAAGTGTGGAGTTTATTTCCTTGCTACTTGAATCTGGGACAGCCTGATGACCAGCTTTGGCCAATCGAATGAGATGGAAGCGATGTAGTTCTGGTTCCAAGTCTGAACCTTAAGAGGTCTTGCATACTTCTGCTTGCTCTCTTGGGACCCATGTGAACAAACCCAGGTTAGATTATTAGAGGATGAGAGAGCATATGGAGCAGAGATGAACCATCTCAGGTGAGGCCTGAAAGATGTACATTCTATATAATAGATATGGAAGTAATTATGGAGTCATACTCATAAAATTCAAATGCTGAGTTTTATCAAAACCCATTTCAACAAAATTCTAACAACTGTCAGCAAAGTTGACCTGGCAGCTGATGGCAGATAGA
>NW_006435837.1:3148711-3152096 GCF_000325575.1 Pteropus alecto | reverse complement strand
TTAATTGTGATAACTAATACATAATATAAAATTTAGCACCTTATGCATTTTAAAGTGTATAGGTCAGTAGTATTAAGTATCTTCACACTATTGTGCAACTAATCTCTAGAACTTTTTCCTCTTGCAAAATTGAAACTCTGTACCCATTAGGCAACAACTCAGATTCCCTGCTCTCTTCTCTGACCACTGCCATTCTACTTTGTGTTTCTACGAATTTCACCATTTCAGACACCTTATACAAATGGAAACATACTCATCTTTTTGTGACAGGCTTATTTCACTTAGCATAATGTCCTCAAGGTTCATTCATGTGTAGAATGTATAGATTTCATCCCTTTTTAAGGCTGAATAATATTCCACTGCATGTATATACCACAATTTGTTTATCCAGTCCTCTGTTGATTAGGCTATTGTGAATAATGCTGCTATGAACATGGATATGCAAATCCAGAATTCTTTGACTATGTGGTAGATTGCAAAATGGCCATAAATTATTCCCCATTCTGTACCCATGTGTCTTTGTGATGTGACTGCAGTTTCTCCCATCAAAGTGTGGAGTTTATTTCCTTGCTACTTGAATCTGGGACAGCCTGATGACCAGCTTTGGCCAATCGAATGAGATGGAAGCGATGTAGTTCTGGTTCCAAGTCTGAACCTTAAGAGGTCTTGCATACTTCTGCTTGCTCTCTTGGGACCCATGTGAACAAACCCAGGTTAGATTATTAGAGGATGAGAGAGCATATGGAGCAGAGATGAACCATCTCAGGTGAGGCCTGAAAGATGTACATTCTATATAATAGATATGGAAGTAATTATGGAGTCATACTCATAAAATTCAAATGCTGAGTTTTATCAAAACCCATTTCAACAAAATTCTAACAACTGTCAGCAAAGTTGACCTGGCAGCTGATGGCAGATACATAAGGGAGCCTACAAGAGACCAGTATAAATGTCCAGCTAAACTTAGCCAAAGTTGCTAACCCACAGAATTATGAGCTAAAAAATGTTTGTTGTTGTCTTAAGCATTTTTGATTTGCTGTGCAGCAATAGATATCTAATGCATATTTTCTCTTTTAACTCTATGCATTCTTCCCTGGAAATTAAATCCAATCTCATAGGGACTTGAATTATCACTTCTATATTGAACGACTGCAAATCATTCTCCCCAGACTTGACTCTGATATTTGCATAGCTCTATGATGAATTTGGAACTCCATGTTGGATACTCCAATGGGATATCATGTTAATATTTCAAGCTCAATATTTCGAAAGCTGAATTTGTCTTCCAATATCCAAGCCTTATATCCTCTATTGATGTTTCTATTCCTGTTGGTGGTACTACCATTCTTTTAGTTAACCATACTTGAAACCTCAGTGTCATCTCTGATTCTTTTCACTTCTTCCCATAGTCAGTCAGACGATATTTTTCAAAGTAACTTTTGCCGTCTTTCCTCTTTTTATATCTATAGAACGACTCGCTCATTAAAGGTTCCTTACTGTTCTCTCATCTCTGGTTTCTGCATCCTCAAATTAATCTTATACATTGGTTTAAGATTCATTCTTCCAAGAGACAGTGATGAGTTCACGCTTCAGCTTTATTCATTATAAGAATATTTTCCTTGTGTCTGCTTATTTTAACATCTGGGTTGTCGTCACTGATTCTCTCCATTCATTATTTTTTCTCTTGAGTATGGGTCAGGTTTTCTTATTTTTTCATATGTCTAATAATTTTGGATTGTATCCTGGATATTGTAAATGGCATGTTCGAGAGATTGTAGATTCTGTTTGGTTCCTCCAGAGGAACTTTTTGTTTGTTTCTGCAGGCAATTAACTTGGCTGAGCTCAAATTCCAAACTGTCTCCCTCATTGTGGGCAGCAGCTGAAATCTTGGTTTAGATTTTTTTTTTTAACCTTACCTGCGCTTCTTGGAGTCTGCCCTGTACATGTGTACTTCCAGGATCAATGAGGGATTTAGGCAAAGTTTAAATACAGAACTTAAAGTACTCCCTTTCTGTCTCTCTCCATTTAGAGATTTCCACCCTTCACCTTGCTCCAAACTCTGTCCTCTGATTCTTCAAGCCAAAAAGATGATGGGTTTAGCTGCTCTGGTTGGTGAAGTCTAAGACTTGCCTTCAGGCAGAAAGCTATAAAATAAACATGGAAAACTCACAAAAAGCTGTTGCTGTCCTTCAAGTGTTGACTGCGTTCAGTATCTGCCTGCTTTTGTTTGCTCTCCAGTGTTGTCAGGGAGGATTTAAAAAAAAAAATCTTGTCCAGAGTTTATAGTTGTTATCTAGGGAAGGATGGTCACAAAGTAGCCACTCAGACATTATCAGGAACAGAATACTCTACGGATTAAAAACCTTCCATAATTCTTCACTGAAGTCTGTGGACCAAATCTAGGACTTTGTATCTATTACAAGCTTTCCCTAAATGGAAGAGCTTCTCCACTTCTGCTACACAATTTCCTGTGTCTGAGCTTTTGTTTACTTTGTTCCTTCCTGTTAAATGCCCTTCTCATTTCTGCCTATTAAAATGTTATCCATCTTTCAAGTGCCCCAGGGTCTGGTTCTTGGTCTGTCAACACTTTCTCCCTATTGATCTTATCCAGGTCCATGGCTTTAAATACATCCATATGCTAATGATTCACAAGTCTATATCCTCAAATCTAATGCTGTCTACTTGATATCTCCACTTGGATGTCCAATAGATACCTCAAAGGTAACATAGTCAAATTAGAATTGCTGTTTATCTCTCCTTTCAGCCCCAGACCCTCTGCAAGCCTTCTCAATTTCAGTAAATATCACCACCATTTGTAAGCCAAAAGCCTAGGAGTCATCTTTAATTCTTCAACTCCCCTTACATTCCAGGTGCAATCCATCAGGAAGGCCTTTTGGCTCTATTTTCACAATAGATCTCGAATCTACCTACTTCTATTACTTTGGCTATCAGTGGAATTTAAGTCACTGTGATCTCTCCCCAGGACTCTTTCGGTTGCCTCCTGAGAGGTATTCCTCCAGCTCCCACTCTTACCTCCCTACAATCCCTTCTCCACCCTGCAGCCACATCAATCTTTTAAAAATGCAAACCAGATTATGTTACCCTCCTGCTCGATCACTTAGTGGCTTCCCAAAGCACTTAGAGTAAAATCCAAACTCCTCCTATGGCCTATGTGGTCTTACATGATTTGAATCCTACTTACCTTTGACTTCATCTCCTAACATTCTCCCATTTCCTCATCACACTATGCCCACATTGGCCCTATTTCTATTTCTATTTTTTTTAAATGAATCACAGATGTAATTTTATATTTTCCTGCCATCTTGACCAGAATTTAATTTTCCCTATTTCTATTTCTTTATTTCGCCAAGCTCTTTCTCTTTCC
>NW_006435837.1:3131929-3148665 GCF_000325575.1 Pteropus alecto | reverse complement strand
CTGTGAGAGCTGGGACCTTTCCAGTACATTTTTCTTGAAAGACAAAATGATTTCGGCACCAAATGCACTTTCTCCACAAAGCCTTTCCTGTACCTCTCTGATAGCAATATGCTCTCACTCTCCTTGAATTTTACATCCACATCTCTTTTAGCATTTACCACTTCCTATCTCATGTTATAGTCATTTGTATATGTGCTTTATCTTCCCAAATAAACTGTGATGTTAGAATAGGCAGAATCCCTGCCCAATTAATCTGAATGTTCTCCATTTGGCCTACTATACAGGGCTTTGCACAGAGCAATGCTGATAAATGCAGAGTGAATGAATAAATAACCAAGTCAATATTTATTTCTATTAAAGGGGAGCATCATTAACACTAAAAATAGCACCAAACACTGTCTTAGTTTAGGCTATTGCTAAATTCCTTTGGAATAAGTGAAACATAATTCACCAAAATCCATTTTATGAAATGTTTTAAGTGGTTTGTAATGTTTTAGTGCTTAATTAGAAATAGAGGAAACTATTGAAGTATTCTGATTAAGGTACATTTGAACAACATTGCCTGAATGTTCAGGCAACTAATATATCTAAGTGTTCTAAAAACATACTAATGAGTCATGACTAACTCGGCCAGCACAATTCCGTGGGTACATTCTATATAATGGATAGGTAGCAATTATGGGCTCATACTCATAAAGTTTGAATGGTGAGTTTTATCAAAATTCGTTTCAACATAATTCCAGTCCCTGAAATGGAAAAGTTTTCAATTTAATTATACAAATCTCAGACCTGAACCTCAAATAGATTGCTTTTTATGATCTCATCTTCCTCCTTGGCTCCATTTTACTTACTCTTTCTAGTTTTCCAGCCCTTGCTGCTGAACTATGCTTTTCCCTAGTACTATTTCAAGTTTTTACTCAGCATCTAAACTCATTCACCAAGTCCATTAATGTCATAACAGCTTCACCTCAGAGAAAAATACTTTTTAATATATTTTTCATCTCATAGAACTATTCACGAGTTTTATTGCCATAGTTTGCTGGTCATTTTTAGCTCTTTTCACTTGCTTTATTAACTTTCTGTATAGCAAGACCAATGTTTTAGATTGTGGGTTATTTATTTGGGGGTGATGGTTTACTTATTTCCATTTTCTCTACTTTTGTATTTTGCATGTATTCTGTTGTATTTTACTTAGGTTCAGCAAAGAAGAGTTTTAATCAATTGAAAAGAGAAATTGAAGCATAGCCAACGTGGAAAAATGTATAATTGAAAACTATGTGACCAAGGTAAATGAAATGCAAAGTTAAGATGCTTCTAATCTTAAACTGCAAAGACATTGTTCATAAATGACACTGTGGATCAAAGTATTAAATAATTCAAGACCACTGATGTCATTGTTATCTACACAAAAACATTTGACTAAAGATGATAATCTTTCCTTTCCTCAAGTTATTTTGTATGAGAGAGTTTTTTTCCTTCTCATGCAGTTTAAATTCTATTTGTCTTTTTATCCCAGTGGTTAAGCTTTTAGAGTAATGCAAAAAAAGTCTAATTAACATAAAGTAAAGCTAAAGTATTGCCCTTTTGTATTTTTACTAGGGGTGGCTTGTCAGGATGTTTTTGACTGCAAAGAGCTGAAGACCCAACTAAAATAAGCTTGAAGAATAAGGGAATTTGTTATCTTATATAAAAGAGGACTAAGGGTAGAATGAGTGCATGGTTAATTAATTTAGTGGCTTCAAAATTTTATTATAAGCCCAGGGTCTTTCCATAATTTTACTCTGCCGTTCTCAGAGAATTAGTTTGGTCCTCAGGCTTGTCACATCATGGTTGCAAGATGACCACAACAATTCCAGCTGTCATATGCAGACAAAAGAAGTTTATTCTCTCATAGTTCTGTTGGCTAGAAGTCCAAAATCAGTTGTTGGCAAGGTTGATTTCTTCTGGAGTTTCCAAGGGAGAATCTGTTTCATGCTTCTCTCTTACCTTCTGCTAGTTGCCAGCAATCCTTGGTGTTCTTTGGCTTGTGAATGCATCCCTCCAACAATACCTCTGTCTAAACATGGTGTTCTTCCCTGAGTGTCTCTGTAACCTCACATGGCCATCTTATAAGGTCACCAGTTATTTGAGAGGGGGGTCTTCCTAATCCAGTATGTCCTCATCTTAACTAATTACATCTACAAAGACTCTATTTCCAAATAAGGCCACATTCTGAGGGGCAAGGTGGACATGAATTTTGGGGGGACACTATTCAACCCAGTACAGTGGTTAAATGCTTTCTCGACCCACGTGACCCTTGACAATGTAATGGGAAAGAAATAAGATTTTTTCCAAAAGAAAGTTAATGGCCTGTCTGAAGGAAAGTGATATGAAGAACATTGCAATGAACTTCCTTCATTATTAAAAAAAATTCTACTCCATACATAAGTGTTTAACACCTTCCTATACATACAACTCTGTCTATATAATGGATATAGACATAACACCTTCCTATACATACAACTCTGAGAGGCTCCTTTTCTATTCTCTGAATACATTATAGGTATTGAGCGACTCTCTGCATAATGTTTATGCACATATATGTATATGTGTGTGAGACTACATAAATACTGTAGGTAGCAGACAGTTTGTTTTGTAGTTAAACATTAATGGCAAATATACATTTGATGAGGTTCGAAGAAAATTATATTAACAGAAAGCAGAAACAAAAATAGCAATTGCTGATTGAATAGTATTTAACGAAGAAGGATTCTCAATACAACATAACCAAGAATGTCCAATCAGTTCTAAAATTCTTGATGCAATCTTTCCCAAGGCTCTTCCCTCCATAAATATAAACTCAATGAAACCCATTCTTAAATATCTCTGGCACTATTATTGCTCTACTGTTAGATGTTAAAACAAACACAGATTTTAACATGCTAGACTCTCAGGGTAAAAATTAGCCCATAATTTATCAGAGTTCCATGAAAAATTGCTGAACTCAGACCACTTCCCAGCATTGCTAGAAAAAGGAGGACCGAAGGAACTAGTTAATGTTCTAGAAAACTCCTTTTTGGTCTTTGCAACATATATGGGTAATAGATATCGAGTTCTTCCCCTTTCCAGACAGTCTAGAAAATTCGTTGGATAAACTGTCACAATTACGAAAACACCCTGCTCTTTCTCTTACATAGCAATCATCACACTTATAATAACTTATTATGACCTTCTCCATTCTAATGTAAGCCCTATGAGAACAGGTACTAGGACTGTCTTATTTATTTTTGTGTCCCCAGAGCCTGACACAGTGACTGACAAAGGGAAATGATGAAATATTCGTTCAAGTGAATTGAAATGAAAAAGGTCTTAATATCTATGGATATAGATAACTCTACTGCTAAATACTGAATGAGATTTCCTGGTACTATATTAGAAATGTCATTTTTTTAGATGATGTATGCGGCTGATACTGCAAAGTGCTCCCCAGTAACCATTCTTCCCATCTGTAGATGGAAACTTGTCCACCTAAAATGAAGACTACATTTTACAGTTTCTCTTTTAACTCAGTGTGGTCAATGGGATATTAGTAGAAATGATATGGCAATTTCCAAGAATCTTTCTTAAAAGGTGGCCAGTGTGCACTCTTTGCCTCTTATCTTATTTTCTTTCTTCATCTTGCTGACTCAAGCTCTAGCCACTATTTTAGATCACAAGGATAAGGGCCACACCCTAAGCTTGTAAGGAGCTTGGGTTCTTGAGGACTTTGTGAAGCAGGACTTCTATACCAGCCCTGGATTGCTTACTTCTCAATTTTTATGTGTGAGAGAAACAAATTTTACTTTGTTTTAGTCAGTTATTTTGGATCTTTTTTAAAAATTTTCTACCAAATCTAATAAAATTGATAGAAATAAGATTTTAGGAAGTTATAGCTAGGAGATGGCTCAGTTGGAAGACACCACTCACATTTGACAACTGATGACCAAAGAAGTTAAATCATATAACCAAGTCACAAAAGTAGAATGAAGGTAAAGCTAGGTCTAAAATCCAGTTCACTTCAGATCCCTCTTTCCTACTCCATGTTGCCTATTTAATGATACACATCTATCAAAACAGTTTGTAACCTGATTCTTATTTTTCCATTGACTTTATTTACAATATTACAGGTATTACCAGTTACAAATAAATAATCTTTTAGCAAATTGATTTGAATATTTGGTTAAAAGGGTAGTGTGTCTTTCATATGTACTGATCCCTTAGCTATATACTTGAAAATCTCAGAATTTTGACTCTGTTTATAAGGACATCAAATTGGGCTAATCCAGCTGGAATTTTAGGTTAATACCAAAAAACCTACTTATTTATCAAGTCTATATGCCAAGCTTATCAATAATACATACTTTTTGTGGACTGCATAGTAAAAGTTGAATAAGGAGGTCATGAGAATTGATGTAGTTTCCAGAAGTTATTACCTTACAAAGAAGCTCGGATATTGGGAAAAACCCTTAATTAGAAAATATACTATGAGTAACTAAGGACAGAGGCAAGGACTTCTCTAGCTGAGTTCTGGTTCTCGGTCTGAAATAGTTCATACTCCATTTCTTACTAGTATAATTCTTGGAACTATCATTGCCAGACATTATTCAGAGATCATATATGCAATAATAATTTTCTTTTAACCAAAGACATGATTGGTACCTTCAATTACAATAAACCGAATAATAATATATAACTAGAAAAATAATCAAACATTGTTAAGAGATTGACTATGGAATCTGTCTGTCTGATATGATAAAGTTGTTAGTTTAATTATAATAATTTAGAATTTGTGGTAATTTTATTATATTTATATTGTACAAGCCTTAAGAAAGTTTAAGTAATAATATAGTATAGAAATATTGGGGGAGTATATTTTTTATCTGCCCTGGTGTGGGAGGATGTTAAAGGATATATGCTGTACTAAGGAAGTAGTTCATAAACATTCTGAAGTAAAGATCCCTTGAGTATTTGAAGAAATTTTGAGATCTATCCTGAGAAAATACCTATCTCAAGGTAGCATACATATATTGGGATTCTTTCCTTGGTACCTTTTTTCTGGAAACTGCCTTTCTATCTACTTGTTTATCACAGGAGCCCCAATACTGGTACAACATGAACTCACCCCTGGCTGCATCTGATTGGTCAGTAAATGATCATCTGACCCAAGTCAAACTAATCAGAGTCTAAGCCTGAATTTTTAGAACACAAAAGGAGAAAGAGGACCAGTCTGTGTTCAGATACTTGAAAAAGTAAGATGTAGGGTTCTGAAGTCATTGTTCGCCATGTTTTCCATCACATAGAGAAAGTTAGTTTGCAGCAAGGGAGAAGGATAAAGCCAATGACCAGAGAGAAGTATGATAGAATTCACCAAGTGTGTATTTTATTCTAGTGGTTTCTAAGGCTCAGCCAATCACATTTCTGACTTTGGGTCTGTAAGACACCTTTATCCTAACTTCCCCTTTCTGCCTGAACAAATTTAGTTTGAGTATTTTTCACCTGCAGCAGAGAGTATTACCTACAACACACAGATACATGTAAAACTGCCTCTTCAATTATCAGGAGATTCACCAGGGGTTAAGAACTCTGTATTGGTGTAATTGCTCATGATCAAATGGTTTTTGCTAATTAGACATGAATCATTTATTAAACGAAGTAAGTTCAACACATCTCATATTTATAAAAGTCTGTTAGCAGGTTAGAGCATTGTATATATGTATCAAACAAAAATTTGTTGCATTAGCGGTGTCTTACAATTTAGACTTTTTTGCTATTTCAGATTTCTCAATCCATATTTATCAAGATTTTTTAAGTTTTTAAATGCTTTTAACATTAACATATTGATTATCCTTTTGAATATAAAATGAGAGAGAAAAGAAACAATAACGTGCCACTTTATTTCCTCCTGCTCTAGGAAGCAGTCAGGTTCCAGCAAACCATAAAATAAAATTAATAGGAGTCTGGTTTGTGAAGCAGATGAAAATTTTGTTAATTTATGTAGGGGTGTAGACATTTCTAGTGACTTGAGCCACAGAGTGTTCTCTCCAAGGTACTCACCACAGAATCTTCTCTCTAAGGTATACCTAGAAACCGCCTTGCTGATAAACCGTCTTCCTGGTATACCTAGAAACCGTCTTGCTGATGAGGATGGAAGTATAGAGAGAAGAAATAGGATAATAATGAGACATAATAACATCCAGGCTTTGCTAGATCCTAATGAACTACTCTTCTTAAAAACAGAACTATAGTCAATGGGAAAGTTTTAGATATCCTTCTCATTGCACTGATAATTTTTTTTCTTGGTATCTGTTCTGCTGAATGGATCCTTGATATTTCTTGAATTTTATTAATTTTCATAAGAGATATTGCCTTCTCTGATTTTTGACTGATTCACTATTCATGTAGTTCCTGCTTTTGCCTTTATCTCTTGGGCCTGGAACTCTTTATTACTCTAAAGGTCCAGCAGATTTGACCAAGAGAAGGTCCACAGAAAGCTGACTATTGAGAGCAACTCTACTTCTTATAATAAGAATAAAGTTAATAAAACTAAAAGAAAAATATGGAACAACTCATGCAAATTATAGGGGCATAGCCTGAGAATAGACTTATAACCTAATTCCGAAAGGAGAAACTAAGAACTTGGAGGATGGAGTAATTCTTTCTAGCCAAGTCTGCTCACGTTTTATTTACATGAGGCCTCCGTTTTATAAATAGATAGATGAGAGATACTGTCTTTTATTATGTTTGCAATAGAGTAGGTAATACACAGTATTTCATCAAAGATTTAGTCAAAATCTGGAGGCTTCCCCATATTCCTGCTTTAAAAAACTCATGGTTCTTTTCTTACTGTCCTCTTGATTTCATACATGCTACTGCATTTCCAAAAGAGAACACTTATCGACTTTAGAAATGTACATGGTAATGATATTGGTAGCCAGGATCTGACATTTAGATGTCATATTCAAAACACATCTTTTTTTTTATTATTATTTTTAAATTTATTATTATTTATGCCTACAGCACCTGGTCTTCCTGGGTGGTCTCCCATCTAAGTACTAACCAGCCCAACCCTACTTAGCTTCTGACATGAGACATCGGGCTTATTCAGGGTGGCATGGCCATAGACCATGGGTTGTGGCTCCACTGGGGCACAAACCCAGGACCTTCTGTGTGTAAAGCAGATGTGTTAACCTCTACACTATGGAACCATGTCCTCAAAACACATCTTTCAAAATTAGTACAGGAGCCAAGGAAATATAGTCAGAGAAAAGCGAATATGTACATACTTCAGTGTTTTACTTTTATTATGTTTTCATTAGAGTAGATAATACACAGTATTTCAGGAATCGAATTGATTGAAATAAAAAATGTCTGCAGGAGTGTTCTTTTTTAAAAAAATTGAGTTTATTGAGGTAACATTGGTTAACACAATTATATAATTTTCAGGTGTACATTATAATTCGACATCTGTGTATTCTATTGTGTGTCGCAGGAGTGTTCTTTTGTGTAAAACCATCTTAGAAATGGATCCTTCAACCCCAGTCAAGCCTTCAGATGACTAAAGCTCTGGCTAACATCTTGACTGCAACCTCAAGAAAGACCAGGAGCCAGAAACTTCCAGCAAAATGACTGCTAAATCCTTGACCCATAGAGACTATGAGATAATAAATGTATATTGTTGCTTTAAGTTGCTAATTTTGAGGTAATTTGTTATGCAATGATAGATAACCCAATGCATCCTATGTAATCTTGCCCAGAGCTACTTCCCTGACTGTATCTTATACCACTGTTTCCATTGTCTATTGCTACCAGCCATGGTGATCTTTTTATTATTTATTGACTAATTAAGCATGTCCCTTTCTCAGAGTCTGTGCTCTTAGTGTTCCTTTTACCTGGAGTGCTATTTCCTCAGCTCTCTACATAATTTACCTCTTTGATTCACTCATGAAAATAAGAATTTAAAAATTTAAAAAATCAATTGCTTTTCTCTTTTCTAGCAAGAAATACCCAGAAAAGGAAATTGAATCAAACTATTCCATTCATATTATTGGAAAAAACCACATAAGATTCATAAGAGAAAGCTAATAAAAGATTCAGAACTTCCATAAAAAAGGCTTATGAATTCAAATTGAAGGTCATAAAATGAGATCTGACCAAATGGAAAGACATTTTTAATCTTGGAGGAGACAATATAAAAAACTTGATTCTCTCCAAATTAATATATTAATTCAATTAATTCTAGTTAGAATGTCAATAGGTGAATTTTTGTATATTTTTTAAAAATTGAATAAAATATTCTTTATTTCTTGGGTGGAAGACTAAATGTCTAAGAAGAGCCAAGGCATTTAAAAAAATCAGGATAGAAAAGGCAATGTTTTGCCAGATGAGAGCAAATATTATAAGGTCTAATTAATATGGTAATTGAATAAGAATAAACAAATAGTTTAGTGGAAAAATATAGGGTCCAGAAAAAGATTCAAACATATATAAGAATTTAGTAATGACAGGTAATTGTGGGAGAGAATAGAGAATTGCAAGAGAAACACGGAATTGCGTGAGAGAGAATTTTTAAAACAGAGAATTGTGAGAGGGAATTACAGGAGAGATACAGAATTGTGGGAGAGGCAAGAAATTGTGGGAAATTGGGAGCATGACGAAAAACTGTGGGAGACATAAGGAATTTTGGAAGAGACAAAGAATTGTGGGAGAAACTGGAGAATGATGGGAGAAAATGGAGAAATGTGGGAGAGAATGGAGCACTGTAAGAAGGGAAGGGAGAAGTGTGGGAAAAAGATAGCCTATTTAATGCATGGGGTAAGCTTAACTGGCCTGTGCATCTAGAAGAAAATAAAATTGGACCATACATATATGAAAAAGTTTAAGATGGATTAAAAACTTAAATGTTAAAAATAAAATAATAAACATCCTGTTAGAAAATCTAGGAAACTACATGTAGCAGGTGGGGTGGATTAGATTTCTTAACTAAAACTGGGCGCAGGTGTATGAAATTGTAAAAATGTCCATAACTTCAATGGAAAAACAATATGTTTGGAAAAACAGCAACAGCAGACATACATAATATATTTTATAAAAAGAACTTTTTAACTCAATGTAAAAATGAGCAACAAATTTAAAGAGCAATTATTTCAAAATTCACTCTTGAAAATAATTTATTAACCTAAGTTCTTGAAGGAGCACATGTTTTTATTGAACAAATGAAAAACATTTAAAAATCTAGATCACTTTACACTATATGTTTCAACAATATTCTTTGTAGAATAGGCAATTTGAAGATAAGTATCCCCAAAATTACAGTTATATGTCCTAAGCTTCCTATATTTCTATTTCATACATATAATTTCTCTGCCAATAGAAAAAATTGGGCAAAGTGAAAATCCAGATGGTCAACAACACTTGAAAAGATGCTCATAGCAAAAGAAAATGCAAATTAAGGTTACAATAAGACATTGCTTAAGAAATAGGTACAAAATTTAAAAGGATCTATAACTCTTATTGCTAATTGAATGCAGGAAAAAGGGAATTCTCATTCATTGCTGGATGAAATTTGACCTACTACAGCTTTTTGCAAGATAATCTGGCAGCATCTATTAAAACTAAAAATATCCATGACACTTGACCTAGTCATCCCTTTTCAGGGTATCTAACTCTTAGAAATTAAGAACAACAATTGTGAACACACATTCATGCACATTACTTATAGTAGCAAAAGATAGTTATCGAAGTAAATGCACATCAATGAAGAATGATTGAATAAATTATGGTATATGCATCCAATGGAATATTGTGCAATCAGCTAAAAAAATATGAATGAGAAGTATGCCAATTTACTTGGATATTTCTAAATGGTATTTTTGAATGAAAAAAGCTAGATGCAGATAATCATGTATAGTATAACCCTATCTGTCTAAAACGATGACCAAAATAACCCCTTAAATGTATATGTGCAGGTGTGTGTGTGTGTGTGTGTGTGTGTGTGTGTATGTGTGTGTAAAATATGAGTTTGGAGAAAATAAGTATGGATAGGGACTAAGTTGCTAGCATGGATTATTTGGAAGGGGGATATATGCTGAATAGCGGGGCAAGAGATGTGGAGAGGGAAACCAAGCTGAATAGGAAAAGAATAAAAAAAGACAGCACCAAAACTCCGAATGTATGCTATGATCACATTTATGTATTTTTGTAAAATAGAAATGTAAAAAGAAGAACATTTTAAATGTGAATACCAGATTATTTTTTGAAAAAGGAAAATAAGTGTTCTAAGCTCAGGGCATAATGTGCAAACATTTTTACAAGGTGACTTCTTGCCATGAAATTCTTTTCATTTTTCTTCTTTCCTTTTTCCACTTTCACTATGAGCCAAAGCCCAGAAAAGAAGTGGTAATGCAAAAGTTCTAATTGCCTTCTGGTTATCATAAACTTTCCCTAAGGAAAGAGAATTACATTTGCTAGTGTGCCCTGAAATTTGCCACAGTTATGCCCTTTAGCAGAGAACAATAAATTTATCTTTTGTATTTTGCTCTTTACAATATCCATGTTTGTAATAATATAAAATGTTTAAATTGCTTAGTCAAATTATTTAATGTCCTGTTTGACTATCAGTTAGGGCCTTGCCTGG
Source organism: Pteropus alecto (assembly GCF_000325575.1). NCBI lineage: Eukaryota > Metazoa > Chordata > Mammalia > Chiroptera > Pteropodidae > Pteropus > Pteropus alecto. Next base: position 3,138,014 of record NW_006435837.1, on the reverse strand, counting down.
AAACAATGGCACATTCGAACTGGGTAACTGAAGAGGGTTTGATTGATGGACTACTTACAAAAGCATCCGCAGGGGTTAGGGAAACCAAGAAGGGATAGTGCATTATCCTGGAAGCAGTAATATTGAGAAGCTGTTATCACCTCTAGGCCTGGAGGAGCAAAGGAAGGGAGTGGCTATTTGGACCCAGCTGTGTGGCGTGGGCTGTCTGACAGTAGCTGTGGCTTTTAGCCAGAGGGATGCAGGCAACCTGTAGAGATTCTGTGGAGACAGAGAATCAATACCCCAACCTCCTGCTCCTCTTGCCCCTGATCTCCTGTTGATGCTCCCTATTCTTCAAAACCAATTGGAAACAAGAAGATAAGAGAGCCCATTGATGCAGTCCATACAGGTCAGCCTCCAGGAGCACAGAACTGGTAGAGAGGGATGGAGAGTGGATATGAAGGGGCAAAGACTACATTACTCTTTTCCGCAACCAATTTCTTCAAATAATTTGATGGTTTATAAAGACAAATAATATTTTATTCAGTTCTATATTGTTTGATGCTATTATTTTACCCAATCAGAAATTTAACTTGATCAAAATGACTTGATCAAAATCTTAAAGCTGAGTTAGAAAAACAGTTTAGAACATTCAGAACGAGTCTAATTAAAATTATGATTTCAAATAACTTCTAATTTTCCCCTTAGGATACCTCACCATAGAATTCAGCAGGCAACTTCACTCTAGGAAGAGGCAGTAAAAAGTAGGGAATAATCTGGTTTTAGTATATTGAATTATAGCTGAAAACCATTAAATAATCTACATCCTACTTCTTGTAGTATCACACAGAAATCTCAGAAGAACGATACTGGTAAGAATATAAAAGAAATGGAAAACATACAAAGACAGAACCATGGTATACTATGGCCTACTGCACCCCTCCTATTTAGCAAAGAAAGTGCCTATCTCAAGGCTACCCCGGAATTACAGGTACAGGTATAAAAACAATAGTAACATTGCTTTGGTATGCTAATAAAGTGGCAATTGAAGTCACAGTTTTATCCTTTTTCTTCTTATTTTAAAATGTATCGAATGATATGTTTTTGGAGCATTTTTGTAAATCTGTTCTCTCTCGCTCTCATGTTAGGAAAAATCATTGATATCTATAGAGAGTTTTTGATGATGATACTTGCTACCCAGAGTGTCTCTCGATTTTAGAGCAATATTGATTTAGGCCTATTTGATTAACTCATATCAACAACAACAACAACAACAACAACAACAACAAAAGGATAAGGTTTCCCAAACAGGGGAGAGGTAGAAGTAAATTAGAATTTGTCAAGATATGAGTATGATTTTAGGGATATAAAGCTCTGGGAGTAGACAATAATATCTAGAATCCTAGAAAGCCAATATTCTATGATAGTCAATGTTGTACGGAGGAAAATATTCTATGATAGAATATGGCATGGCCCATTAGTTGTATGGGGAAAGATTAAGACAGGTTAGTACCTGGGATTTGGTCCACCTGATAAAGGCAGGGCAGTGGTGCTGGGAAAAGAAGAGATCGAGTTGGGTAGGTAAAGTACAATATCCAAAAGGAGTGGTAAAAACATGTTATATTCGAGGCAAGCAACCAGCACTAGGAATTTAAGGGGAGATACCCGAGAGTGCTAATGAATGGGTTGAATGCATTTAGAAGCAATCTGAGGAGGGGAGATGTAGATAAATCCAGGCAGACAGGCAGTTAGGGTAAGCAGGTAGTAGGGCTGCCTGCTGGAGTTTTGGAACAGGATTGTGTTAGTTTGCTAGGGCTGCCATAGTAAAGTGCCACAAACTGGGCCTCTTAAACAACAGAAACTTATTGTCTCACAGTTCTAGAGACTAGAATTCTAAAATCAAGGTGTCAGCAGGGTTCCCTCTGAGGGCTGTGATGGAAGGATCTGTTCCAGGCCTCTCTCCAAGGCTTGTAGATGGCTGTCATCTCCCTGTGTCTTTTCATATCATCTTTCCTTTATTCATGTCTCTGTGTCCAAATTTCCCTGTTCCATAAGGACATCAATCATTATGGATTAGGGCCTACCCTGATGACATCATTTTAACTTGATTATTTCTGTAAAGACCATAGGTCCCAAATAAGCTCATATTCTTAGGCACTGAGGGTCAGAACTTCAACATGAATTTTGAGGGAACACAATTCAACCCATAACAAAGACTGATTAGCACAAGATAAGATCCTAGTGCTAGAAGGGATTAGGGGATGAGGCCAGTTACCAAGATAGGAATTCAGACACAGAGACCAACACAGAACTTAGATATTAGAGCTAGGGCACATAGTGGGCAGAGTCTTGAAAATGAGACAATTGATGGAACTGGAATCTGAGGCCAAGGCCGATGGGTGCTCAGGTACATAAAAATGACATATAAGAATTACTGAAGGGTGGGCTAGAATAGGCTGTCTAAACTTGTGTGTACAGTTAAGAGGAGGTCTTCACTTCTGGGAGAGGGAGGTCAGCCAAGGCTGAGACACCTTGGGGCTCTATGAAGAACTGGAAAATTCCATAGGAAATGGAAAATTGAAGTGGGAGGCATTGACTCAGTATACTCCCTAGTAAAGCCTGTATGGAGAAGTTTTGCCAAGATTGTCTGCTTCGCCCAATGCCCAAATGGGTAGCCAGAAGCTGATTATCTTTGCTTTTGATTTCCTCAAAACTGGGGCATGCTAACCCTAGGTTCTTAAGTATATGTCAGGGATAGGTATTTGAAGCTACATGATAGATATGGTTCAAATTCCTAGAGCATCACTTTAACTTGGAGAGTTTAATGGAATCAGGAGCAAAGTTAGTGTGATTTTTTAAATGATAAATTATGAGACTTGAGAGACATTTCATGCTTGCAGAGTGCCATCCATGTCCTCTGGACACTCACCATTTCTCAGCAAGCCTATTGGCGTCTTACTGCAAACACCTGTGACTCTTCACATGCAGGCTTTCTCTTGGTCAGAGTAGCAGGCAGTTAACAATCCTGGGAACAGCCCTCAAGCAATAATGAATGGAAGTTGAAATTTAAATACCTTAGGTTCCTTGACTTCGGGTAAGGATGGGAGAGTGGGGAGGGGAAAGGAAACTTTGACTTATGTTCTATACTGTCTCCCAAAGGTTCCCATTAAGATTCAGCCCTCTGCCTGCAGAAGAGCTCATTAATGCACTCTGGATTGACTTCTCTCCCTTTCTGGCTCACTTCTCCCACACTCCCATTAGCGCTTCTTGGGATTGCCTCCCAAATAAATCACTCATATCCTAGTGTTCAGGTCTGCTTCTGGGGCAACCTGCCCAAGACACCGAGTCTGGTCTGAACCAAGCCCCCAGACTCTACGGTGGGCAGTGCGATGGTGGAGTTTTAAGAGTTTATATCCCTGTGCCTTTAAAGGAACTTTCCTGGTAAATTAAGAAACACTGGCTTAAGAGACTTAATCATACTGTACTTGAAACTGTTAAACCAGTGGTCTTCAACCTTTTTTCTTCTCTAACTTATCTGTGAGGTTCCACATATTATTTTCAATAATTCAAGTGAACTCTGACAAAAGTACTTTAGGTTATTCTGCTTTTATTACCTCCACCAATAGAAATCTAAAAGTAGGAAGAAACCCAAAGCAACACACCAGCCCCCACTGAACCCCTGTGCCCTAGGAATGAACCACAGGTAGTTGAGGAATCACCATCATTATTCCCCCAGAACTAGCTTTATTCCCTTAAGTGCCATTTACTCTTTATCTGAAAGATATGTATATAAAAAAGTGATAGTGGATTTCTGAGTTGTTACAAATGATTCTTTTTCTTTGGCTATTTAAAAATGAGAATTACAGAAGAATCTCCCAGGACTCTTTATTCCTGCTTAATCAAATACATTTAGTAGTAGAGATGTCCCTTGTCTTGAGCTCAAACAGTACAAAGTAGTAAGTGTGAATTATTCCATCATCCTTTACCCTGCTCATGCTTTATTACTTAATAATAGTGCTTTACATGGAGTGTAAGCTGGCCGCCTAAGAAATGTTTGCCATATCGTGTTAAAGAGGTGGCACATTCTTGCTGCTGCTTCTACAAATGTTGCTTTATGGTCTATGCACTTAATTTTTATTTCAATTGTGTTTTGTTATTCCTGTAAACAAATTTTGGTAGCAAATAAAGGAATATAATGAATAAATGAAACAAAACAACTTGGTCTTAAATTGAATGCTAGTAGAGACATGGTACTATTGATAATTTAACTAAACTGTTTATAGTTTACCATCATTCTTTATTAAAAAGCACAGTGGTAATAAGCTGTACCAATTTAGTCTTCCTGCCCCTTGAAGGATTCCTTAAGATAAACAAGCAGCTATGTTTGAAAAAAAATTTTTTTCAATAACAATAGTAGCATTGCTAAGAAAGACATAGCCAAAGTGGATCTATTGGGATTCTGGAATGCTCTCTATTTCATTTTATTTGTTTTTACTCATATTTCTATGCAAGAATGCAGAATAATAATTAAGGTATTCCTAAGGAAATGTACATAATTATTGATTTGTAATATTATTTATGGAGAAGCCATTAGCCAGATGCATTTATGTCTAGGGTTTACTTTTGTCTTGGTTAGAAAGTAACCTTATGAAATCAGTGTCATCATAAGTGAATTATTTTCTTACTGAAACACTGAGCTTTTTGTGGACCTGGACCTAAATGGAATAGTAGGGCCCTTTCCTCATTTTTCTAGTTTTAAAGATTTTTTTAAAGATATTTTCTCCCCTGCAAGAACTGTGTCTCTGGGCTCTGTGCTTCCACTTTTGTCCTTGGAAAAGCAATACATATATATTATGAGGTAATTTTGGTAATACATTTATTATTTATAATCTTTAAAGTACAATTGTCTTTTCATGAGGGTTTAAAGTGATTTTCTCTTGCAACTTGATCCAGACTCTGGGATCATGCAAAATAGCTTAAATTCTCTGTATTCTGAGATTTTTAAAAAGGCTGGTAAGGCATTTGTAATAAGTAGGATGCATGTGACATTAAAACCACAGGATTATAATTGTCCTACTGTGACCACTTTGATTTATTTAGGACATTTATTAAAAGTCAGAGAGATGACCGGTTCTAGGTGTCAATGGAACCAAACGCTGATTTTAAATTCAAAAGAAATTTGAATATTGCAATGATACCATAACCTCTGTGCAGTAAAATTGGCTTTCTTTTCCTCTTCCCTACCCCGTCCTAAATTTTGATTGTAAAAACAATATTATAACGTCTAAAAGTGTTAAGAAAAGAGAAAGAAAATTCCTAATATTACTACTATCATTTCTATTTTTTATATATATTTATATTTTTAAACATAGCAGCAATCATAGTATATATATAATATTGTATGCTGCTTTTTTTATTGTGTACTCTCTTCGGAAAAGGGATCTGGAATTTCTATAAGGAGATTGCAAAATAGGACTAAGGAAGTTATGTCACGCTAGCTGGAAAACAAGAGGGAACATGTGTTGATTGTGTGAGTTTCAAGCTTTTCAAAAGTGATGTAACATTTACCTTAGATCCTTAACCAGAGATTTGAACCCAACCATTTTGGGTTGGAAAAGGGTACGAAATGTAATTAAACTAAAATTTGTGAATGAAAGTAGAGCAGCAGCATTTGCTTTCTGCCAGATTGCTAATTAAATGCCACAGAAGACTTGCCTATTTAATTTTAGCCACGTAAAGAATGTGCAGTAGTTGGTAGGCAAGAGTTTTGGCCAGGAAAGAAATGACTATATTTTTAGATCATTTTGCTACCCCTGTTAATTTATTATCCTCTAATGTAGCTGAAGTGTAGAAATGGAAAAGGTCCTTCATTTGATCCAGACTTAAGGATTTTGCCAGGGGAAAGGGCAAGGTACTTGAGGGTATTGACAAAAGAATACTTGAAATGATGTGCCACGAGTTCTAGACAGAGAAGGAAGGAGATGGAGACAGGGGAAGGCTGATAGATGAAGACAAAGCAAGAGATGTCAAGGGGCCAGAGGTCTCTGTAATTAGAACAGACGTAATGGTAAAAATAGAGCAAGAGAACTAGAAGAAAGGGTTGTGT
>NW_006435837.1:3127164-3131913 GCF_000325575.1 Pteropus alecto | reverse complement strand
ATTAAAACTGAAATAAAAGTAAAATAAAATCTGAAATGAAAGTGAGTTGGCCAATTTAAAGAAGTTTCATTTTGTTTTGTCTTGGTTTTAATGTTGTAAAACATTCGAACCAGAACAGAGAACAAGGCATGAAAATGGAAATCCATTCATTAATTTATTCATGCACTCATTTAACAAATACTTTGCGAACCCCTGCCTATGTGCCAGGCGCTGTTTTAGGGGCTGGGAATACAGAAGAGAATAAGGCAGAAAAATTTTTGATGGTGTGGAATTTATACTCTAATGGAGCAGTTGGACACCTAACAGATAAATTATCAAATTGTAATAAGAAAAATTATAGCAAGGGCATAGAGGCATGAGGGCTGATAAGCTATTTTAAACATGATGATCAGAAAAATGGAAAAGGGAGATGGAAGGGGGTACAGGATGGAAATGAAAGAGGAAGGCAAGCAGACATCTAGGGAAAGGATGTTCTCGGCATAAGAACAGCAAGGGCAAAGGCCTGGAAAAGGGAATATGCTTGGCAAGCCTGTCTCTAACATTTGTGAAGCCTAGGGCAAGAGTACAAATGGAGGCTAATGAACTCTAAGTCTAAGATGTTAAAAGTTATAAAACATAGCCTGTCATTCAAAATTGGCCATATACCTCCATATTGGCCTGGAAAGTTAGGTTGAGATTTGAAATTCTTGGACTCCTCAGCATTCTGCACCAGAACCTAGTGGTATGGGGTGAGCCAGCCTCTGTCTTTCGTACCCAGCCAGAGGTCAATCCTTTCTCTTCCCACCCCAGGATTTTCTCGTTACCATGAGGGGTCTTGCACAATGTGAGCAGACGCCCCCTGACTGCGTGTCCAAGCTCTGTCCACACAGCTCCAAATAGCTGCCTTCTGATGGCTCCTTGAGACTAGGAATATGCACACTCATGACACAGTCTGCCTTTGGGAAGTCGAACCAGGGAAGGGACCCATGCTGGCCCTGGAAGCTAGCTCATGGCCATCTGGGCAGTGTATTCTTGGATCCTGAGTGCCCAGGATGTGGTCTAGATGGGGCACTGGCTCTGGAAAGGCATAGCCCCTTGACATTGCTGACTCTGCCCTGTGGGGAAGGGTGTGGCTGGGGGAGGGAGAAAGCAAGCCCTTCAAGTCATGGGGCCCAGGGCAGTGGCTCCTTTTGCCAGGACATAAGGGTGGTACTTTTGCTTATAATGCTTGGGGAGGAACAAGGAGGCTATTCCCTATACCCTCTGGATTTGAACTGTGATGATGCAGGAGATATGAAACTTCCATTCTGTGGAGGGTCTATAAAAAGTAAAGGAAGGAAGAAAAGGAAACCAGAATGTATGGAGCATCTGTGCCAAGCTCGGCTGTGTGCAATACACTTTTGCTTGTGTGATCTAATTTAATCTTCCAAATAACCCCAGGAAGTAGGCTTCAGACTCTCCCTCATACAGTTAAGAAAACAAACCCAAGGAGATCACTTCCTTGCCCAGAGTCACACAGCCAGTGAGCCACAAAGCAGAGGCTCAGACCCAGGGCTCCAGCTAATTCTAAAGCTCATATTCTTTCCACTATACCACATCACCTTTGAAAGACATGCTCAAAGAAAGACTTCATCTGTACTGAGAGTGAGGAGCAATAAAGAAAGTGAAATCCTATACCGTTCTGAGAGAAAAAATGACTGTAGGGCTCCTTAATACAGGGCTGGTTCCTATCTCGAGGTCCTTAGAACTCCCGGGAATCCATGAGGATAGTATGTGAGTTTAAGATCTTTAGGTATTTTTAAAAATTGAGGTAAAATATATATACAGTGAAACGAACAGATCTTATATGTACAATTTGAAGGGTTTTGTTTGCAAAAGCAAAAAAACCGAACAGATCTTATATGTACAATTTGAAGGATTTTGTTTTGCAAAAGCAAATACCCGTGTAACTACCACCCCATCCCAGAAATTTCTCTGTGCAGTCTCCTCCCATGATAGGCAACCACCTGATATCTGATAGGCAACAGTTATGATTTCTATCACCATGACTTCATTTTGCCTGGTTTAGAATTTCATGTAAGTAGAATCAAGCAATATGTGTTCTTTTTATCTGGCTTCTTTTACTCAGCATGTCTTTGGAGATCTATCCATATTATGGGATAAAAGGCGTTCTCTCCTTTTTGTTAAGTATTCCATCATATGACTCTACCACTGTTTGTTTATCTGTTCACTTATTGATAGGCATTTGGGCTGCCTCCTATTTTTGGTTATTACAGAAGGTAGCTATACTCACCACTATACCACCAATGCCACTATTTTTTGGCTATTATAAATAAAGATCTTATAAACATTCTTGCACATGTCTTTCTGTGAATGTATGTATTCATTTATCTTGGGCATATACCTAGGAGGGAAATTACTGGGTCATATGGTAGGTGTAGATTTCAGTTTTTAAGAAACTGCCACACTTTTCCAAGGTGGTTATATCATTTTACATTCCCATCAGTAGTACATAAGAGTAGGAGGGGGTTGGGAGGCTGGCTGAAAAAGGTGAAAGGATTAAGAAGTACAAGTTGGAAGTTATAAAATAGTCATGGGAGTGTGAAATACGGCATAGGGAATAGAGTCAATAATGTTGTAATAACTATGTATGGCGTTGGGGGGGTACTAGACTTATTGGAGAGATCACTTTGTAAAGTATATAACTGTCTAACCACTATGCTGTTCAATCTTAAACTAATATAATATTAAATGTCAACTGTAATTAAAAATTAAAAAAAATTAGAGTTTCAGTTGATAGGCTTATTTTTAACATGTTTAATTTTGAAATATTTCAAACATAAAAAGAAAGAATAATATTAATAACCGACAGCCTTGTATCTACCACTCAGATTTAATACATTAACAATTTCCTGTATTTGTTTAAGATCTTAAACGAAATATTACACATGCACCTGAAGTCTCTCTCCCCATCTCCTTCCTCTTCCCCCTCCCTGGAAATTAACATCATCCTGAAGTTGGTGTATATCTTCCTACACCTGTCTATTTTTAAATATGTGACATAGTATATGAACCATTTTCAATATTTCACCAAGTCTAACAAAGATGGCATATTTTCCTGTGATAATTCTAGGCATAGTATCTGAAACAGCAGCCATCTTAATAAATAAGTCAATTTAATCCTTAAAAAATTTAATTTCCTGTTTATATTATTGTTGTTTATTGATTCTAATATATATTAATCAGGTTATTTATACCTGCAATTAATAGAAAATGGGAAAGATTAATTTTATTTTAAAAGGCAGTTTATATAGCACATGAAAATCCTTCAAAGCTTGGAACCCTTAAAGGGAAAAGTAACGAGGAAGTTCTTGGCAGTTAAACTGATGGGAATCACAGAGCTAACACAACCTTCCTATATCACAGAAAATGAAACCGAGTTGCATACCAGTTGCTAGGTTTTCGCAGTTAAAAAATGCCAGGCCAGTACCAGAACCAGGTCTTCTGATGTCCATTTTAGAATTCTCTTGACCTCATTGTGCAGCTTTCATGATACTGAAGGTGATCAAAGATGGAGAAGGAAGGAAGGAAGGAGAGAAGAAAATGTGATGTGGAGGTGGGAGGAAGGAAAAACTTCATAAAAACAAGACGACAGAAATGTGGTATTTTAAGGAAGAGGTTTGCCCTTCATATGAATGATTCTTGGATTTTGGTGTATATTTTTGGTAGCAGTATGCGGTGAGTCACTAACAAAGAGCTTAAGACAGATGAGTTAACATAAATGGACCAAAATAAGCTGTGGTCTCTAGGCTGAGCAGCTGTTGGACAAACCTGCCAATATTTTATTTCCCAGAGATACTTGCAGCAGATTAAAGTGAGCAGGCAGTGAGTGCTGCATTAGAAAATTCCATACCATTCAAAGTTTCCTGTGCCTGAGATGTGGCTACCAGGGGAAAGGGGAAAACCCCCAGCTATTTATCGAAGCTCCCCTTTGTGGAAGAGGGTAAGCAGGGCTACAGGCTGCAGCAGGGTGTGCTAGTGGAGGATAATGAAGAGGCACAAGAATCAGCCTTGATTTTGCCACTGGCTGTATAACCAAGGGGCACTCCTTTAGCTTCTTGGTGGCTCTGTTTTTCATCTTCTGAATGAGGAGCTTGGATTGGATGACCTCCTAAGTCCCTTTCAGTTTAAAAATGTTTATAGCTCATATTTATTGAGCACTTACTCTGTGCAGGGCAACTTGGAAGTATTTTACATATGGATTTTTCCCTTCTGTTTAAACCTTCGAGGTTGTTTCAACAGTAGTCCCGTTTTGCAGATAAAGAAACTGAGGCTTATAGAGGATAAGAGATTTGCCTGAAGTCATATAGCAAGCAATGGCAGAACCTGGACTCAAATCTGGGATTGTCTCAGAAACCTGGCTTCCTAATCATCATTGTGCATTGTCCCTTCTCCCTAAACAGGAAATTAACAATAAGTTGCCTTCACATCCTTCTTCTTCTTTATAGCTTTATACATGTTGGAAATAGTTATGCTTCAATTGCACTGTAGTGGATTTTCGGGTACGAATTGGAGCCCCTCATTGCATCCGCACACTACACTATGGGTCAGTGGCATTAAAGACAGTAATCAAATTCAGGACACACACTTCACATGGGACAGAAATAGCACTGAGCAGGGCACAGCAGGGCCATTTGATTTACAGGATCATCGTCATCTTGAATATTTTGTACGTTCTCTCCAGTGGACACTCTGTACTTGGTGTTCCTG
>NW_006435837.1:3115726-3126988 GCF_000325575.1 Pteropus alecto | reverse complement strand
GGCAGAGATCTCACGAGGAGACACCCTGTTTGAAAAGCCAATTCAGTAACCTCCTCTATCCTGATTTAATATGATATGGTCATGGCAACGGTGGTAATAGTGGTGGCTCCTTTGTTCCTTTTCATAAATGACAGACAATTTAAACACCTCTTGCATTGCCTCTCTCCCAACAGACATCAGACATAGAAAGGGCATCTCTCTCTCCAACGAAATAAAATAAATAAACTTTAAGATTGTGGGTGATTTTTATCTAACTTCTGTTCAAGATCAATTTTTATTTGGTGACTGACTATCCTGGTTTTAAAGTCTGTCGGGATATTCATGACCAAAATCACACTTTCCATAATTCACTCTTTGATGTCTTCATATATAGAAATGGAAAACTGAAGCAATATCTAATAATTCAAATGAAAAAAGACTGCTGCTTATATTCGTTTCGATGTTTTGAGGCACAGAAACTTTGAGCTGAAAACGGTAGGGAAAATATACTCAACTTGCTAAGTCAAATGACAAGTAGCAAAATTTGGAAGATTGCATTAATAATCTTGATTCTTCACCTCTTCCTATAGCCATATCCTTTACCATATGACTTTGGAATTCCTTTTACTAAAGAGGCAGAGTCTATTTTTCCTCCCCTTGAAACTGGGTTGGCCTTGTAACTTTTGGTTAATAGAATGTGGTGGAAGTGATGGTGGGTCAGTTCCAAGTCTAGGCCTCAAGAGAACTTGTTTTCATTTACTTGCCCTCTTCTGAGTTTGCCATGAGAGCATGCCCTAGTTATCCTGGAAAATGTGACATGAAGAACAGAACTGAGATGCCCCAGTCATTGCAGCTAAGGTTATCCTAGATTAGCAAGCTGCAGCTGACTGAAAGACCTATGAGAGAGTCCAACTGGACTGGAAGCACTGTGCAGTCTAAATTGCCAACGCACAGATTTGTGAACTAAGTAAATATCTATTGTTTAAAGACATTGAGTCGTGGGTGTTTTGATTCACAGCATTATGCAGCATCTGATAACTGATACAGAAAGTAAAACTTTAGTTGTCAGGAAAACATTCAGGAAGTACCTAAGGATTGGGAGGATTGTAGGGAGTAGCAAGAATCAAACTGAGATTTAACACAAATTTGAAGTTTGTCCAAATCAGCACAGTTGTGGATTCCCATCCAACTGTCATTCCACATGCATATACTGAGTCTATTATTGGCAAGACACTATGCTAGGTAGGATGCCTAGTGAATGGGAGCCCAAGAAAAGCAAAAGTAAATAATAGATAAGACCCAGACAGACTGGCCATAGGAATGAAGGTGATCAAATGGCTGATGATATTTAGGGCGATGGAGAAGGGTAAATCCAAGGAGCTGTGGGGACGAGGGTCAAGGAGAAGAACAATGACAGTGGGATGAAGTTAAAAGTTTATAGAAAAAGGAAGATATTGAATCTGTTATGGAAAGAAATACCTATATTAGATATATGTATGTATGATTAAGTATTTAAATAGAAAATAGGTAAAATTAACATAAGAAAGCATAGCAATGCTGTCAGTAATCCCTGCCTCGAGACTATCCAGTTTAATGGACTCTGGACAATTTCCAGCTGCCACTATCTGCATCCCTACGCTGGAAGGCTTTTTCCAGAATTGCGGAAGGTCATTTTACAGGTCAGCAGTGCTGGGAAATTAACATCTACCCAACCCCCACAAAACATTCTAGCAGCAATCCTCAACCAATGAAAACGGGAGTTAGTACATTTTGGCTCTTGGGTCTTTTGGCTCTTGGGTGGGATAATTTGGCTCTTGGGTGGGATAATTTTGATGCATGTATTTTATAATTTCGTCATCACTTGCCCACAGATTTAAGCTCCAGTCACCTATTGTGGCAGCTGGCTTAACAACACACTCTTTATCTGCTGCCTTCCTTTCCCAGTCTCACTTCCCCACTCACTCCAAGGCCACTAGCTTCCTCTCTGCTCCTCTTCCTGTCTCAAGGCCTTTGTAGTTGCTGCTCTCTCTGCCTGAACTGCTCTTCCCTTGACATGCGTATGACCGATTTCTTGTCATTCAGGTCTCAGGCTAAATTTCACCAAGTCAGAGAAGCCTTGCCTCGCCACCAATCTAATGCTCCTTCATCATCTGATCTTAATTCTTAATGTCATTTTTTTGACTATCAGATGTTTTCCTTATTTATTTGTTTTCATATATTTTTGGCAAGAGTGTAAGTTGGCACAACCCTTTTGGGAAGGTTGTTGGACAGTGTGTACTAAAGCTACCTATAAACCAGCAATTCCATTCCTAGGTATGCATCCAAGGGGAATGAGTACTTATGTCCATGAAAAGCCACATACAAAAATATTTATTATAGTTTTATTTATAATAGTTAAAACTGGGACCAAATCAATGTCCATCAATTGGAGAATGGATAAATTGTAGAATATTCAATGGAATATTCTACAGTGGAACATTACACAGCAATAAAAAGAATGAACTGCTGCTATATATACCACGTAGATAAATTTCATAGAAGTTATGATGAACAAAAGAAACCAGAAATAAAAGAGAAAATATTATGTGATTCCATTTCTATAACATTCATGAATAAGCAAAACAGATCTATGGTAGTAGGAGCTGGAATAGTGGTTACCTCTAGGCGGGTGGGGGGTGGGGGGAGGAAATTGACCATGAGGGAGCCTGAGGTGCTGGATTTATTCTATATCTTGATGTGGGTGGTGGTTACATGGGTATGTACATATGTAAAAGGCCTTTAAGGTGTATACTTAAGATTTGTGCACACTCTGTATATGTCATACATGAATAAAAATATAAATAAGAAGTATGCTCCATGAGAGCAAGAACATTTTCTGACTTGGGCAGTATTGCCTGATGAATAGTGTGCCATCAGTAAGTACTTCTTAACTGAGCAAGTGAATTAATGTGGCTTGGCATTTAAAAAAATTTAAACCAACAATCAAGTAAAGTTTCACTGAATATCTATCTATTTCATGTGCTATATAGTAGAGGAATCAAAGGTGAATCGGCCTAATGAGACATGCACAACTGATTATATGAAATGGCAGCATGTAATAAATGCTATTAAAACAGATGCCAAACAAAGCGTTAGCAGGGCTAGAAATAGAGAAATGTTTTAATTGCAGCTTTGGGGAACTGAGATTTGATCTGGCCCTAGAAATATTTCTGTAGGTAGGGCTGGGTGGGAGAGGAGAAAAAGAAGCGGGTGGGTATGAGGGGCAGGGAACAAACAGTCTGAGACAGGAAGCCCAGGGCATGTTAATGAAATGGAGAAACCTCAAGTGGCTGAAATCAAGTGTGGAGAGTCGTGGGGGAGTGAAAGATGAGCATCTGTAAAAGCAGGTTGGGGCTTGCTCATAGAGGGCCTGGACTACATTGCAAGGACTTTAGTCTTTACTCCACCCATAGGAATGAAGTTTCAAAGGTTTTAAAGCAGAAGAGCAATTTTGAAGGGAGAATTTTTATCCTTCTTAAATTAATATTAAAAAATATGTTCACTTATTGAAAAATCTGAAAAGCCAGTGCAATATGAAGGACACAAATCTGATATAATCACTGCTACCACTTTCATATATCAACTCTAAGATACCTTTTTAAAAAAAATGAGATATAAGTCTCATACTATTTTAAATTGTATAATTTGGTGGGTTTTAATATATTCACAAGGTTGTACAATCATCACCACTGTCTAATTCCAGAACATTTTCATCACCCTAAAAAGAAACTCCTATATCCATTAGCAGTCACTACCCATTCCCCTTTTCCCCAGTCCCTGACAAATACTAATCTACTTTTTGTCTCTACAGATTTTCCCAGAGATAGTTTTCTATGTGTATATGTGCAAATATATATTATATCTATATTTTTATAATTATAAATATATAAAATATAATTATATATACATATAAATTTATATTAAATATATGAAATAAATACATATATTTGCTTCTCTCCCCATGCACAGAAATGAATTTGTACATGCTACAAAGTAAGCTGCGCTGACTCTTGAACATATCAGATTGGTTTGTGGAAAATTAGTCTGGGTGACAGGGCAAGGATGGATTCAAAAAAGGGGTTGAGGGCAGTGAGACCACCCAGCAATGCTTGTAGTAGGGGAGAGAAGAAGTCATGTGGGCATGAACTAGGAAGCCAGCAGTCTAGCGGATGCTGTGGTATGCTTTCAAGGTCCCCATTTCAGGACTGATACACTGATTAACGCAGCTGCAGGAAATGCTAGTGGCTGATGGATCTTAGCTAAGTCTCCTCCTTGGACTTGCCCTCACCTAAAGAGAGCTTGCTAGCCCCAAATCATACTCTTTCTCTACAGCAGCTTACATCCCGTGATTGGTCAGTCATTGGTGGGGGGAGGTTATAAAGACCCAGACACCTTTTCTAATTTGGGAACTCTCCAAAGGGCCATCCTAGCCCTAGAGCTCCCTAAAAGCTGAGACTTTTACTATGACTGTATTGCAGCCCAACTGCTCTCTCTGCTCAAACCTGCTGCCCTCACTCCTCTGCAGGCGTTGTTCCTAATAAACTTCCTGCACTCATATATTTACCCCAAAGTCTGTTTTTCAGGGGACCTGACCTGTGGCAAATAACAAGGATGGAAATGGAGCTGACACAGATAGATGTCTTTGTGGAACAACTGAATGGACAGAACTTGATCAATTAGAGATGTGGGATGGGAAGGGTGGGAGAGTTTAAGAGGAGCAAAAGAAACATATGTATATATGATTTATACATTCAATTTATATATACAAACACACATACATTGTTTATATATAAATACATAATACATGCCCAGGCACTTGCTCAGTGTCTACTTTGTACCACAAACAGTTCTGGAAGCTGAAGGTGCAAGATGAGTTAGATCTGGTTCTTTTGTCCAATGAATCCACAGTATTTTGGGGGCAGACAGAGAATAAATAATTTTAATATAATATGTTGCACACCATGGAAAATGATAGGGAAAAGTGATAAGGAAATACTAAGGGAGTGAAGATGACGCCAAGGTTTTAAGCTGAGGTGTCTTGAAAGGTGGTGAAGTCATCATGTGACATGGAGAATGCAGATAAAAGAGACTGCAATTAGAAAATAACTATCAAGGTTAATATGTTCTCCAAAGAGTTGGAAATATGGGTTTGGAATTCCTCAGAAAAGCTATGAATAGAAGTATATATTTAGATGGTATCTATATACAAATAATAGTTAATGCCTTAGGAATAGATGAGATTGTCAAGGGAGATCATGTAAGCTGGAAACTTGAGAAAGATCTATAGCAGAACTGACTAATGTCTGAACTCAGCCTGACACTCTCTATGCCAACACCCATGGCAGACATAGCTAATTGAACATATGGCCTCAGAATCCTTCTCAACACATGGCTTCAGGAAGCTATTACCAATAAATCTACTTACCATTCCTGATTTCTTTTCAAAGTCTAGGTGTGGTGACCAGGAACAATTGTGGGTTTCTAAAAAAGAGTGAGCTGCTCTGGTTATTAGGTGCAGAGGGAGCACCTAGGAAGGCAGGGGGAGGACGAGGACAGTAGGGGCCCCAGAAGGAAGAACTGTGTTTCGAAAAGAAAATAATAACATTTGTCAGATGACTAAGTTGAGGACTCGAAGAGACCATGAGATTTGAAGTGGGAGGCTAGTGGTAACCTTATAGAGAATGGTTTCACTAGTAGTTTGCAAGAGAAGTGAGATGAAGGAAGTTTGAGTAGAGAATGGGAGATATTTCCAAATGTTCATCTATAAATGGACTGCCTTGAACCCATGGGGGAGTTTGTTGAAAATGCATTTCAAAGACGCACCCATAGCCATGGCCTCGGATTGTACTCTGGCCTCCCAGGAGTGCTTTGATCAGGGTTATCTGTTAGGCAGAGAGAAGCTAGAAGCTACAGGTGGGTACTCTCTCTAGCAGATGCTGTACCCCTTTCACATGCATTCAGCACTCACCATTCAGTAAACACTGCTGGTGTTATCCACAAGCACTCTGCCTGAAGACTTTCTCTGGCCACTGGAGCATGCTTGTCTGTTTGCCAGAAACTCCAGAGATGAACTTCCCAGAGAGCAGCTCTCAACCAATGAAGGACAGAAGTTGGTGGGTAAATATCTCACCTTCCTTACCTCTCACGTGGAACAACTTGGGGCTTGTTTTATAGTTTCCCAGTGGTCCCCAGTAGGATCGAGCCTGTATTGGCTTACTCTGTATTGGTTTCCTTCCCTCTGTCTTACTTCCCTATTCTCCTACTGGTTTTCTGAGATCACTTCTGACCTATACTATTATCCTTGTCCCATATCCTTGTGTTGGAGTTGGCTCTTAGGGGAACCCAAAACTCACTATCTCATTTTCTCTTTTGGGGCACACAGAACTACATATTCCAGTGGCTCTTGCAGTCTGGGTGAACCTTTGTGACTAGGCTGTGACACACTGGCAGAAGTAATATATATCATTTCTAGGCCTTGCCACAAAACTGATGTGATTGTCCTTTCAGGCTTTCCTTTCCATGGTGACTTCAGAGGCCATGTGTTTAAGATGGCAGCATCCCAAGATAGAAGGTGCCTGGATTCCTGAGTCACCAATTGGAGGGGATATACTAAGGAGAGCTCTCCTACTTATACCAGATCACTACATGAATAAATAAAAAATAGAACTTTTACTATGTTAAATCATTGAGATTTTTTTGTTACAGCAGCTAACATTGATTTCTCTGATTAATATACCTGACCTCTCAGTCTCCCCTCATTCAATTCTCCAAAATTACTGCTTTCCATCCTCCTTTAAACATCCCCATTCTCTCAGTGTGCTGACAGCATAGCTGAAAATAGCTATGTGTTAAAGGCAAGATATACAATTATCTGATTAAAGTGCATTTAATTGTGAACCATAAATACCAAATAAGCTCCCGAAGGATAGTTCTGTTTTCAGATTCCTGATTGGTAGGATCTATGAGGGAGGCCTTCTTGGTATCTTTGTGTAATCATTGGCACAGCTCACTCCCAGCTTTACCTCTGTTGTCCAGAAGAAAGAGGGGGCAGCCACTTCTAAGAGATTGCTGACCTCTGGAATAAAGTCCAAACTCCTTAACCTGGCATTTTCAGGTGTCCCCAGTTGGCCCTGGTCTACATTCCTACCCTGATCTTTCCCTCGCCCCACTCCCATGAAACCTCTCAAATCATACTACTCATGACTGGGTGTGCTTTCCCATCTCCACTCCTTGGCTCCACTGTACCCTCTACTTGGGGTGTCCTTTCCTCTCTTCTGCTCCTTTCCAGACCTGGCTCCCACTCACAGGCCTGACTCAAATTCTGTCTCCTCTAAATTGCTGAAATCCCATGTTACCTTCCGTTTGGTTGCTACTACTCCTTTTTCCTTCGGCATTTGCTGCTTATTATTGTTTCTATCTTTTTATGGTTTATATGCTTTCTTTTGAACTAGAAATGAACTATTTAAAGAAAAATTATGCCTATTTCTCTTTTTAATTTCTGTAGCTTTTAACATAGTGCTGGGGACATGATTACTGAGGATAGACAGATAATAGATGATAGATAGATATAGATAGGTAGATAGATAGATGATAGAGATATAGCAAACTGAACTTTTAAAATATCACAAATGCAAAGCCTTGTTCACACATGATTTTTAAAAACTATTATTTAGAAATAACTTCAAATTTACAGAAAATTTGCAGGAATAAAAATAGTATAAATAATATCTATAAATGCTTTACCTAGATTCACTCATTCATTTACTATAAACATTTTACCTCACATCCTTTATAGTTTGTCTGTCTGTCTATCTATCTGTCTGTCTATCTGTTTATCATCTATCATTTTCTCTCCATGTATGCATACACATAATGTTCTTCTGAACCATTTGAGGATCACTTATATACATCATGAACCTACCCTTAAATACTTCAGTGTGTGTATTTCCTAAGAATAAGGATAGTCTCTTATCTGATCACAATAGAGTGATTGACTTCCATCAATTTTATACTGATAGAACACATTTGTGTCAATAATTTGTTCTCATTGCAATTTTGTCAATTGATCCAATAATGTCCTTTATGACATTTTTTTCCTCCTCCAGTACAGGATCCAGTGTAGGGTCAGATATTGCATTTAGATGTCATGTCTCTTTAGCCTCCTTTAATCTGGAACATTTCCACAGCCTTCTTTTGTCTTTTATGACTGTTATTTTTTAAATTAATTAATTACTTTTTTATAGTGACATTGGTTAATGAAATCCAATAAATTTCAGCTGTACACTTTAACAGTAAGGCATGTTAATCTTCCCTTCTCTTTAAAGAATGTCACAATTTAAAGAAGTGTCCTAGGTTCAGTAGGCTATTTTACATACATACATATGGATGGGTGTGAAGTGTCTGAGTAGTGTCATAGTCATTCCCAGTGCAAGATTTCAAACTTGTACCTTTTATTCTCATTCTGAACTTCTGATGAATGGCAATATTATTAACACTGCTGTATTGGAACCATTCTCTTATTTTATTTACAATTATTTAAGTAGAGTTGGAGTGGAAGAGGAAACCGCGAATCTCTTTCTCCTCCAGTCTCTGCTGGGCTGCAGGCTGCATCAGAGGAAAGTCAATAGAGGAAGTGAAAGAGTAAACTGAGAAGTTGAAATCAAAGTGGTGGACCGCTGAGTCTCGGCTGTGATGTATTTCTTTTCTGAAGTCAAAAGCATTTTTAGAGGCAGCATTCGACCATAGTTAAATAAAATCCCTATGCTGTAGAAAGGGAAGGCATTTGGTAATTTCTATCATCTGTGAGTGGAAACAAAGATACTGAGAGGTGCAATGGCTTTCCTACTTTGAGTTTGAGAGGCAGTGAAGAATCATGGAAAGAGAGCTGATAAAGGAGTGAATCTGTTCAGGAGATTTGACTTGATTTATTGACACTGCTGCCAAGTAGTTATGTAGCTCAGCAAGTCACATCCTCTCTGAGTCTTGATATTACCTGGAAAATGAGGGTTTGGAATGAACTAGATTTACTCTAAGTTTCCTTCAATGATTCTAAACATCAATGATGATGAATCCCAGCATATATTCAATGCATATCTATGGAGTGCCTACAGTGTGTTGAGTACTGGGCTAGAATGAGTAAGGCCTTGTCTTCATTCTTAAGGAACTCCCAGCATTGTAATGGTAGTGGCGGAGGGAAGGCATGCAAACAAAGAATTGTGAGAAGGGCTACAGTGCAGGCACGTTCAAGGTACAATAGTGTTAACAAAGGAGACAGTAAGCAACTTTCCCTTGGAAGTAGAATCCTTCATAGAGGAAGTGATAGTGGTTGTTGAACTGAGTCTTGAATGTGGGGACAGGACATTCTAGGCAGAAAGTGCATGGCTGTTTGTGGACTGGATGTACTATGGGTTTGCTGGAACATAATGTATCTGAGGTAAAGTGGGGGTAGTGAGGCTGGAACGGTAGCTAAGCAGGGCCAGATCTAGGGGGATTGCTTTGCCAGGCAGAGAGGAATTTGAGAGATGAGGGGAGACTGAAGGCAAGGAGATCATTGGGGGAATCGACTGCAGAAGGTAAAGGATAAAATATTGAGAGGCACAGGAGTGATGAAGCAGCAAAGTGGTTGGAGACATGTTTAGGAGAAAGAATGAGGAGGTTTACCAGTTGAGTGTGGGGTAAGTGAGGAGGAAGACTGTCACAGGACTCCCATGTTTCTGATTTGTGTGCTGTGGCACCAAAAAACGAAGTCAGAAGTCCCACAGAAGGAGCAGGTTTGGGAAGTGTATACTGAGTACAGTTAAGGATATGTTGGCCTGGGGATTGTATGGGGCACTCATGTAGAGATTTCCAATAAGCAGTTTTATAAATGAATCTGGAGCTCAGGAGAAGTCTGGGCTGGAGACAGATTAAATAGTTATAGGTGTCAAGGATGTCACCCAGGGAGAGTGTCACTTTATGAAAGGACTGTGATTAAGAGGGAAAAATAGGAACTCTCTTGTCTTATTAGGTCTGGATTCTTATTTGCTAAGATCTTCTTAGCTGTATGATAGTGGACAAGTAATTTTGAACCCATTTCTTCATTTTTAGCAATTATCCCAATTTGTAGACTTATGAGAGTTTGAGATTTAAAAAACTCTAATCGCTGGAAATTATAAGAGGAGCAGGAAGGGCACCCTGCGACGCACTATTAAGCTGCCATTTACTAGGTTCCCTGAATCCTTACTGCCCTTGCCAAATTTGTTACCAGTTCCTTAATTTCTCTGAACCTTGGCTTTCTTCTCTGCAAAACAGAGACAATAAAAACTCTTGTGGTTATCTCAGAGAATTTTTTAAAAAATCAAATGAGATAAAGTTTGTGTGAACACTGCAAACTGCGATATAAATGTTAGATATTATCAAAATGAATGGAACAAAGAGCTGTGATCAATTTGTCAGTCATGGAGCATCTGTCATCATCAACACTGAGGAATGTTTTAACAAGTCAGTGGCAGAACTGTAATAAAACAAGGGTCTCTGACTCTTGGCCGTAGTTATGCTAATCACTGTATGAGATTATCTTATTGACCTGGGATTTACCAGGAATTGTGGGGCAGATAGAAGTAGAACTGTAGATTGGAAAATTTCCGAGGCCACCAGGGGCTTCGAGTCTCTTGTGATCACTACTTGTCTACTCTGCTGTTCCCTCAATGGGGAAGTGTAAAGGTGAACTCTACCTTTAACCATGTGATCCTAACTCCTCCTAGAATGTCAAATTCTCATCTCCAGGTGGGGAAAGATAGACTTCACTGCATAAAGAGTAGCATTAATGCAACAAAACAGAAAGCATGCCAGCACCTAGAAGACCCTCAATAGTTGTTGGTTCAATGAGCGGGCCAGATATTCAGAATGTAAGAAGACAGAAGTAGTAGTCCCTGGGTGAGGCAAACCCAGATCCAAAGTAGTCCACTATTACAGAGGGACTAGGCCAGATTCTGGTCTGGGTGGCAAGGATGGGTGAAATTGACAACTTAAGCTTATGTCAATGCACTAGACTGTGGTGCTAATAAATGCAACTGATGTACAGGAGATAAGAATGCAGGGATATGATGCAGCGCCCCATCACTTTTCTTACTTTTCTTCATGATCGGCAGTCTGGAAACAGTGAGATATTTCCAGAACTACCCAGAGTTGTGGGCACATTGTCTTTTAAACTCCAGCCATGTTGGCATTCAGAAACAACTTGTACAACCATATAAGGCACTCAGC
>NW_006435837.1:3104195-3115666 GCF_000325575.1 Pteropus alecto | reverse complement strand
GATAAGTGCCTCTTATCCATGCCTGTGCTATGGGCCCTCGGAGTTTTCAGTTTATGGTTACTACGTGTAGTGGACCTGCCCATGGCCTACAGCACAGAGTTAAACCCTATATTTCCTTCTTTCCTTTCCATTTCTTCTTTCCCTCTCTCTCTTTTTGATAGACTTGATTTTTTGGAACAGTTTTGTATTTACAGAAAAAGTGATCCGAGAGCACAGGTAGTTCCTATATACCTCACCTCTCCCATTATCTCATGCAGATTTCCCTTATTATTGACATCTTACCTTAGCAAGATACATTTGTTATAATTTGTGAACCAAAACTGATACATTATTAACCAAAAATAGATACATTATTATTAACCAAAGCCCAAAGTTGATTCAGATTTTTTAAGTTTTCTCCTAATGTCCTTTTCTCCAGGATCTCATCCAGGGTACCACATGACATTTAGTTGTCACAGCTCCTTAGGCTCCTCTTGGCTACGACAGTTTCTCAGGCTTTACTTACTTTTGATGACTCTGACAGGTTCGAAGATGACTTGTAAAGTATTTTGGGAATGCCCCTCTATTAGGGTTTGTCTGATGTTTTCTCATTAGACTGGGGTTATGAGTTTTAGGAAGAAAGATCACAGAGATAAAGTACCATTTTCATCACATCATATTAAGGGTGCATATTATCAACATGGTCGATGACTTTTAATGTTAATGTTGGTCATCTGGCTAAAGTGGTGTTTGTCAGGTCCCTCCACTGCAAAGTTACTCTTCTTTTTCCCACTTTCCATACTGTCCTTTTTGGAGGGAAGTCACTCTGTGCAGCTCACATTTAAGGAGTGGGAAGTTATGATCTATATCCTTTAAGCTGGAGTATCTACAAAATTTAGATTCTATTCTAAATTCTTCTGGATGGAAGATTTGTTTCTTCTCCCTTATTTATTAATTTATTCAATTATTTATTTATATCAGTATGGACTCATGGATATTTATTTTATACTTTGAGTTATAATCTAATACTACTTTATTTTGTTATTCAAACTGTTGCAGCTTTGGCCTTTGGGAGCTCTTTCAGTTGGCTCCTATGTTTTGTTTGTGTATGTTTCCTTCTTTCTTTCAGCACTTCTTTACTTTATGGCATTACAAGTCTCTTAAACAATAATTGTTATTCATTTATTCATTCAACTAAAATGCAGTGTGAGCTCACTGTATACCAGGCAGAGAGAATTCAAGAAGGAGCAGAACTTAGTCCTGCTTCAAGGAACTCTCAACGGGGGTGGCAGAAGGGAGGAGAGACAGGCAAGAAAAGAGACAAAGATTCAACAGTGTGATGAGTGCTCTGGCAGAGGGTGGAAGCTCAGGATGCCTGACTCAGTTATATGTACTCACTTTCCTGCCTCTCCTGAGCATTTCCTACCAATTCTCTTAGGAGAACCTTCAGCTCCCCATCTTGAGCTAGCTTCTCTTTCTTCCCTTGGTTTCTGCTCAATTGCTGTACTTTTCTAGGCAGGACAGTATTGTAGAAAGAGCATGGAGCCCACCACAGATGAGCATTAACGATAATCTATATTGATATCTATCATGCATAAGATGGCTCCTGACTATAGTAAAAAAGAACTGTGACAGCCTTCTATTAGCATTTTGCAACTCCTGTGGACATAGGGTAGCTTATGATTATGAAGAAAAGAAAAAGTGAGTGAGAACTCCAGTAGCAGGAATTGGATTTTATTTCCTCCTAACCTGCAACCTTATCAAATATTGGGGTCCCAGAAACCTGCTTTCTCAGCCCCCAGCTTCACATTTCCAAAGTCCGGCTCATGGCCAACCCTTGGTTAATCGACATCTGAGCAGTAATTATTTTTAGATTGCCCGCTATATGTTCTGCCACTCAGTGTTATGCGATCATGTAATGAAATCCATGCCCTAGTGCATTAACTAACCTTTTGAAAAAACCTTTCAATAGCATCTCCCCCGTCTCGCCCTTCACAAAGAGCTGGCAAAATGCTTCTGGACTTGAGTGCTAAATGTCGAACCATTAAAAACGCTGGTGAAAGCTATGAAGTCATCAAGTATTGACCCGAGAGAACATTTAGCACCATCTGATTTCTCCATCCTGACATCAACATGAAACGGACCTTACATGCCAATGAATCACTTTCCCTATTTAAGTTCACAGGGTTTGTCT
The DNA here is from genome assembly GCF_000325575.1 of Pteropus alecto. Lineage (NCBI taxonomy): Eukaryota > Metazoa > Chordata > Mammalia > Chiroptera > Pteropodidae > Pteropus > Pteropus alecto. The sequence continues at coordinate 3,113,493 of NW_006435837.1, read as the reverse complement.
AAAATAGCTCCCCTGGTACAAAATGGAAATTCAGTCCAGGGATTATAATGGTGAGTGGTAGACTCAAGTTTTATACTTTCATCATAAGAAAAGGAGGGCTTACTAAAATTGGAAATTCTTTTTTGGTCGGGGATTGATGATAGGGTAGAAGTGTCTACTTATTCACAGAAACCATTAGGAAATTAGAAATCCAATCCCACTTGTAGTATATTTTCTTAATACTCTATGCTTTCTTACTGTAGTGCAAGGAGCTTGTCCCAAATGTAGATTCCAGCTCCACACACAGACATATTGATTTAGTTGGTGTAGCAGATGATGTCAGGTCCGTGCCCATATTTCTCTAATCCTTACCATTTTGGTACACCCCAACTTGACTCCCAACTCTTAGTACCTTCATCTTTTTGCCAGAGGCTATGATTTTGCAGGCCAGAAATGTCAGGGAATTAATGCCAACTGAGTGCAGCATCAATCAATGAGGGGAGTTGGTGTCCACAGACCTCAACTCCCTCTTCTTCAGCGGCATAATTCTGAGATGTGTGTACTATATTGTTCCAAAAGTTCCCCAGTAGAATTAAGCTCCAGTTGCCCACAGTAGTAACTGGCATGAAAGTGCACCTTTTATTGGCTGCCTTTTCTTCCCTGTCTCACTTCCTCACTCCCCACTACTAGAGTTTTTTGGGACCACCTCCCAAATCAACTTTCTGTAATTGAATCCTTGTCTCAAGGTCTGCTTCTGGGGGAACTCGAATTAAGATAATTGGTCTGGAGTTAAGCCCAGTAATCTGCATTTTAAACAAGCTCCCTAGGATTATTCAATGCATATGGCATAACCTTCAGTTTCAGAAACTCTGCTCTGAGACTTTTATGGTAATTAAATGTAAGGTTATTAGCATTCCTTTTTATTGGTCTACTATTTTCTAGAGCCCTTGCGTTTCCCTTGAGGCTTATGACTACTGCTTGGGGAGAAACAAAGAGAAGGAGAGGGAAGTTTTATCTGCCCGATCTCCTTTCTTTAGGGTCCAGGATGAGGTGACAGGTGGGAAGCCAGATGGTGCCTTGTTAGGTCTCCCCAGGAAGTCAAGGAGTATGAAGAGAAATTGGAGAGGAATTGAAGGAGACCATTCCTGAAAGATCTGTCTCAAGGGGGCAACATGGATGGAGAAAGAAAACTCAAGAAATGAAATAGGACCACTGAGTGTTGGAGTAGTAGAGTGATTGGGTCACAAACTGGAAGTGCTAAGCCAAAATAAAGTCAGAGATGTGAAGGGATAGGCTGAGGGCAGAATAACAGGGGGCAATGAGATTGTAGCCCTGTTCAGCGTTAATAACATCAATGCCAGTGTTTCACTCTGGAGTTTTCCATTGTATGTCCTTGATGTTCTCTGTTGGGATCATGACAGACCAGTATAGATGATCCCAGAGACATACTAAACATGAGATTATGGTACATGCACACATGCATGCACGCGCGCGCGCGCGCACACACACACACACACACACACACACACCCTTTTGAAGGAATTGGATATTGAGACAACTTTGAAGAAGACATCATGGGAAAAAGCAGAAATTTGTTGGACTTCCTTTTACTTACTTTCTGGTTTGGTGTTGTTTTTATTTTAAATAACATATCTTTTCAGTGTAAGGCTTTAATGCTCTTAAACTGGACCTGGAACACAGCTTTCAAAGAGCCTAGCAGGTAGCAGCCACATACACCATTGAACTGCATTTTGTTCTGATTTCAATCTGGAGTGTCTATTGCAGCCCATGAGCTGGTTTTTGTTCCTACTACTAAAGTTCCCAAATGAACCCCAGCTCATTTGACTAAGACTCTACCCCTGCCAAGCCCTCACTAGGCCCCCTTCCTTCAAAGATTTGGACTCTCGCCTGTGCTAACTAGATCCCACTGAAATTGAGATGCTGCCACTCTTACTAATCTTGTCTAGAGCCTTCTACTCTTGAACTCCTGTCCAATAGATTATCAGATAACCTTGACTGTTGGAGTCAGCCATACAGGCCCTGGAATATTGTGATATAGATTGCTGGCCATGTTCCTTGGGACCAACCTTATAGACCACTCAGAATATTTAGTCAAACTCTCCTGAACCCCCTATATCACTCTAATATCCCAGTATGCTTTGCAGCTGAGCCTGCAAGGTTAATTGGGAAAAAAAGCCTTAGAAAGTAACAATTACAAACATAAGCTCCACCAACAATATCTATCTGTTTTTTTCATTGGTGCTTCCCAAGTCTTTTGAACAGTGCCTGGTGTAGTAGGCATTCAACTGAACTTTGTTGAACAGGAAGAAAAGGAATATGGCATGTCACATAGGGAGCTTTTCAATTAGCTCAAATATGTATGTATTATAAATGGGAGAGGGGCTAGACATAATCGTTTAATGAAGAGTTTCAACTCAGTGGGGATAGAAACATGAAAGTGTTTTATTTAGCTTTAATCTCTGCTTCCAACTGTGCTCTTGCTACCCTTCCTGTTTTCTTAATAACATCTTGGGCAGATTCCATAACTTCCTGGTCACTTTTAATTATTAGAAGTCCAGCCCCGTTTAAAATTTCAATCTCGACTTTGATTTCAACTCCATTTCCTCTCTTTGCCCAAGCCTAAGGTTGACCTATGTTGGAGTCGCCTGATCTAGCTCTAGAAATACATCCTCCCTACTCTTCAAGGCCTAGCTCACCAAGTATATTGGCTAGGGGGAGGTAAGAAAGGAAAAAGGACAAGGGTCTCTTTACTTAATGGGCTGCTATTATTGTTCTCTCTTGGTTGTTATGGCTTCTTTGGTGCACACTGCCAGACCTCTGCACCCTCTGATGAAAGCCTTCCAATTGCTGACTTTCTTATGGGGCATATGATAAGTTCCTTAGGGCAGTGGTTCTCAGAGACTCTTCTTTTGGTCTGCGAGATCAAAACTATTTTCATATTAATACTGAGATATCATTTGTCTCTTCACCGTGTTGGCATTTGCAATGATAATGCAATTCAATTGTGGGTAAAACTGCTGGTGCTTTAGTACAAATCAAAGCAGTGGCACCAAACTGTACTAGTAGTCATGGTATTATCCTTACTTGCTGTCACTCTTGGTAACAAAACAAAACAAAATAGAATCCAATTTCAATTAAGAATATCCTTGATGAAACAGTAAAAATGACTAATTGTGTTAAATTTTGACTTTTGAATACATGCCTTTTTAATATTCTGTTTGATAAAAAGTATGCATAAAGCACTTTTGCTGCATACTGAAGTAGGATGGTCGTCTTGAGAAAAATTATATGTGTAATTGTTTGAGTTGCAAGCTGAACTAGCCACTAATTTTCATGGAACACCATTTTTATTTGAAAGAAAGCCTGACAGAAATACTATGGTTATTTAGACTTAGGTATTTGGCAGCCTTTTCCTTTCAAATAATAGAAGCAAGCCTTCCCCTGAAACTAATATAGTATTGAATGTCGACTGTAATTGAAAAAAAATTAAAAAAGAGAAGTGAGCCTTCCACTTCAAGGAAAACAATTGACAGCAGTTGTCAAATGATAAACTTCCAGCTTTCAAGCAAAAGTTAAAATTTTGAAAAACTTGTATCCACCATTGTGAGTATGAAAACTTCCCAAAATTTAAAAACTTTTCTGGTGAGCTGACTGGTAAGATCAATGGTAATATTAACAAATGTGACTTTTTGTATTGCATAATGTAATGTGTTGACATTTGGAACATCTGTAGTGAACCATTATTTTCAAATTATCAATGCATGATTTAACAAAATCACGTGTATGTAAATGATCCATTCAAATGACAAGATAGACCAATGAATTTTAATGTAACAGAGTATGAAAAGTTCATTGTTATGGTACAGATTCCACATTGTAACTAACCTATAAGAAACTATCTCATGAGTTTTCATGTAGTATCAAAGAAGAGTATGTATAAATACCTGAAAAGGCCATTAAAGTACTTCTCCCATTTCTAACTATGTATCTGTGTGAGGCCAGATAGTCTTCATTTTCTTCAACAAAATCAATATATTGCAACAAGTTGAATACATCCAGTTGTCTTCTGTTAAGTCAGTGATTTGAAAAATGTAAAACAATGTCACTCACTAAATTTTTTTGTTTTGGAAAATATGATTATTTTTCATAAACATGTTATTTATGCTAACATATAATGGTTTGATTGTTATTTTAAATGAATCGATAAATATAAAAAATTCTCAGTTTAATTTTGAATACCGTAAATATCAATAGCTATAACCCACATAAACAAAAGCTCTTTGGGACCTCAATAATTTTTAAGAGTGCAAAAAGATTCTGAGACCAAAGAGTTTGAGAGTTAGTGATTTGGAGCTTTGCCACTCCAAGCTGGTCCACATGCCAGAAGAATCTGGATAAACTGGGATCTTGTTAGAAATGCAGAGCCCCATCCCAGACTCACTGGACCAGAACCTGCATTTTAATAGCATGCTCAGATGCTCCATGGGGGTAAAGTAAAGGCTTAGAAGTACTGTCTTAGAGAACTCTGGAGGGTCTCCCCACTATATAGGTCCCTGATGGAGGAGATCTGGCTCAGCCTCTTTTTCCTCCCTCTCTCTCAGCTACTACCATTGGGTACATGCCCCAAGCCTCTTGCTGCTGAGGGTCCCTCTTTCTAGCGGATGGCCCTCTTGAGTGAGATGCCAGCATGATTGCTTAAGCCCAGATACGTTCTTTCTCAATGTCTCCTTGGCTTGTAGGAAATATATTCGTTTTTGTCTTGCCAAACTGTGCTATGCAGGCACCTGTACTGCCTGTTCTCTTCACTGTCATTCTAAGGTGGACTGTTACAGCATCTCCCTTGCGCTACCCCATTCTATATCTCTAGACTAGAAGAAGGGACCAGTTTTCAAGTTCACATAAGCCTCCAAACTACTCAACATTTCCTCACTATGCTCTAATGTGTGCATGAGGATGGACCTACAGATTTTGCCCTTCAGCAAGTTTCCAGTTAGAGAAGAGGGGGCAGTCCATGCTGCTTCTCCTTCCCTCCCACACTCATTTAGTAACAATACAGTTAAACCATTTAAAGAGTACAATTCAATGGCTTTGAATATATTCAGCCATCAAATATATGTGCAACCATCACCATAGTAAATTTTAGAACATTTTCATCACCCTAGAAAGAAACCCTGCACTGCTTAGCTATCACCCGCCCCACCCCCCGCCCCAATCCGCACCACTCTCCCCTCCTCCCAGCCCTAGGAAACTTATGTGTGGACACACATTTTCAATGCTCTTGAGTATATATTAGGAGTAAAATGGCTGGGTCATGTGTTAACAGTAATGTTTAACCTTTCTGAGGAACTGTCAAACTGTTTTCCAAAGTAGCATTTTACATTCCCGCCATCATTGTATGAGGGCTCCAATTTCTCCACATTCTTGCCAACACTTTATCGCCTGTCTTTTTTATTATAGCCATCCTGTGTGAAGTGTTATGTCTCTATGGTTTTGCAGGCACCCCCTTAGTTTGCCCAGGGGTGCCTGCATCACTTCTCTTGCAGCCACATCCTTTCTCTATGAGGAAGTGATAGAACACCCCAGTTACCACTTTGTGCTCTCCCGTAATGACTGAATCCCCTGTGTGTTGCGACTCTTTTCAGTATTCAACTTATAGAGATTGGAGGAAATCGTGCCTCTCCTGACACCCAAAGGTATGATAATTGACAGAAATGGGAATGTAGAGCTACATATTACCTCTCTGTCCTCAGCTTTAGGCCCAAAGTCCCATCCAACATCCTCTATAAAAGAACAAACACAAATCTGTGAAACTATTACCAAAACTATTTCAATGCTGAATGAATCGAGGTTAGACAAAAGAAGCTAACTCTTTTTGGGGTTGGTTTTTCAATTTATCCTTGGCTTACAAAGAATACAGGTGGGATTAGCTTGACTGCTTGGGTCTGATGGGGTCATGTCAGTGGGTAATATAGATACAATGCAGAAAGGTCAGAACACATTTGGTTAAGAGGAATTGAAGACAGAGATAAGTGAGGAGATCATAAGAGAGCCACAGCTAATATAAATGGATTTATGTCTTCTGACAGAAAAATGACAGTCTGAGAGAATTTAGACAAATTTAGTGAAATTGCTAAGCCACTGCTGGTAATTCTGAAGAATTGTGGGGAAGAAGAGAGCTAAAGACTGGAAAAGGAAAAATGTCTGAATTTCCTCAAAACTTTAACCTCAAATTGGAAATTGAATTCACTCAAAATTCTATAATGAATAATTGAGTGGTTTATGGGTACTCAGACAGGGAAGAGGGGCTGGCTAGACAACAGTATGGAGTCACTAAATCAAGCCTGGTGAGTTCCCTGATCATTAGTGCTCTGGCAGATTAGGGAAGCATTCTGGTATTGACAAGCTACAACTGGATTTTTGTCCTGTGTGTCACAGTGACTTATAAAAATCCACTTCCTGATAAGATGTAGAATTATGGACTGGATGAAAAACAGTTGGGGATGCTGTGCATATGAACTGGTTGAACAACTGTACCGAGGCAGTACTAATGTTAAATCAGAAGCGGGTCCCCAGTAATAATAATAGCAATTACAATAATGACAGTAATAGTAGTTGTTCCTTATTGAGTTCTTATACTATGTGCCAGGCATTGCTAGAAATATTTTACTTGTATTAACCTATTTAACCTTTACAATCACTACATAAGATAGGAGCTATTACTATGGCTGGGTTTACAGATGTGGAAAGTGGGGCTTAGAGCAATTAAATCATTTGTCTAAGGCCACATTGTAAGTGATGGAGTTGGCACTTGAACCCAGAGTCCTCTTAGCAAGCATAATCCTGTTGAGGATGTGTATATATGTTGGAGGAAAGATTCAGGATTCGGCTATAGAAATCCCAGCTCCAGGAAGCAGTTTTTTATTTTCCCTGTATTAGGTCACTGTTTTTGGGTATGTGATTCAAAAGAGATTGGGGTGTGAGTTGGCAGGTGGAAGATGTAGCCACCTCAGGCCACAACCCTCCCGGGACCTAATGCTCAGGTACTGCAGTTCATCCCTATTTTCCCATTGTAGGTCTTTCTCTCCTTCTCCGAGAAGCAAACCAAGGTGGTGGGAAAAACCCAAACTGGAGAGACAGAACAAGTAGGGTTAGGTGTGAATTTAGTCAGTTCTTTCCCTTTCCCAAGAGCCATATTTTCTTAAAACTTATCTCTGATTGTGGAGTGAAATGCTATGACCCCAATTTAAGCTATCTGTCTGCAAATGGGTAGATTGTGGGGTCTCTGAGTCCCTCAAATTCTCTCCAGAAAGGACGCATCGACTGGTGCCCATGTGGGAACTATTTTTCCTCACCCTTTCATATCAGAGCTTCTCAGAGTTTAACGTGCATGGGAATCTCCTGGGGATCTTCTCAAAATGCAGATTCTGATCCAGTAGGTCTGGGGAGGAGCATGAGGCTCTGCATTTCTAATGAGCACCCAGTGGCCCCACTTTCAGTAGCAAGATTCCATATCACCTTTCAGAGCTCTGAGCCTATCAGTAGCTCAAAAGTGCTTAGTAACCTGTAAATTGATCTGGACATGTCTCTTATTTAAAAACATTAGTCATTAGTTACCAGGCTATAGAAAGCACCCATGGACATGGGGTGGGTAAGGAAAAGGATACTTTATTTGTAATTCAGAGCAAGATTTGACTGACTTTCTGACTTTAGTCATTTGAGGGTTCAAAGATGACTGGGCTCATTTGAACAATCAAAACATCACTACTACATAGATGGCCAACACAGGGCTTAATCTTCATGACAAAGATGGAAGGACAAGCGGCAGAAATTCTCCATTTATATGATGGGTCAGTGGTGACAGAAACCTATGAGAATGATGTCATCAACTCTTCTCCATCTATACTTACTACAGAATCTATAGTTCCTTTATCCTCAATATTATATTTTTTAAAAAAGACTCTTTTATGAGACTGTCCCTTCCCCTTTGTCACTCTGAAGGTTATGGAAAATATTCTTGTGTTTTAGCTAAAAATCTTTATGAAGTCTAAATGTTTTTTTAGATTGTTTTTTTTTTCAATTGTTTTCTTCAGCAAAGTTATAAATATTTTCATTTTCTACATTTCGCACAATAGTCTTCTTATCCCTTCTAAAATTATACTACCTCTCTACGACCCTAGGGCAAGAAAAATGGAATGAATGGGCCATGTAAACATTCTAAAGCCTGGGGAAACACACTGGAAACAGAGGCTTGCAAAGATTGATAGAGGAGAAAAATGTACAGAGACAACACCTAACACAAGTCCATTTCTATACCTAGATTGTCTTTTAAGCACATCCATTTTAGGGTTAGGGAAGGAGGGGGAAATAAGAATGTATAGCCAAAGGTTAAGTTTGAAGCTCTCTCATTGATCTTTTCACCTTTTTTTGAACACAATTTATGAGTAGTGTGCCAAGATGATTATTGATATATGTCTAGGTTTTCATTGACCCACACTGACTTGTGATTTCAATCAGTTGCCTTAATGAGTTCACATATAAACATTAATTATAACTTTAGGAAAGTAGCAACATCCATAAGCAGCAAAATGCTAGACCTGAATACAATAGTACATCCCTGACAAGTTCTGTTATTTAATATCCCTTTGCCTTATGAGATCAATTTCTGCTCTGGTGTAGAGATTTCTGTAAAAGGTCAGTTCTGATATTGGAAGGGAACATTTAATCAAAAATAGTATGTAAAAAGATAATGCAGAGATTATATCGAATAATAACCCTTCTCTCTGACATAAACCAACCATTACCAACAATATTGAAATACATAGCTATTGTGTGTTGAGTCATATTTAGAGAAATAATATTAGCTATAAAGTAGCTGTTATACAGAATATTACAATGCAAAACCATTGTGTTATATTTAGAGAATTAGTATCATCCATGGAAAAAAATAACTTACTTTTTATATTATTAAAGTTAGCAAATGTTCTTATTTCATTCAATGCGATGCATCATTTAGTTATTTTCATACTGTTAAAACTGTCACTGAATTTTTAAATATATCTTGTTTAGATTCAGCTGCATTATGTTTTGTTTTATGTTAACCATTTTTTTTAAAAATTTTATTATCTTAATCTCAAGTATACAGTACATTGGTTACACATTTATATAGTTTATAAAACAATCCCCCTAATTGCTCCTTCTCTCCTCTGGTTTTCCACGTAGCCAATATATTAATGCTAACTACATTCCTTATGCCATGCTCCCCATCCCCGTGACCATCTATCAACTACTATTTGTATTT
>NW_006435837.1:3088735-3103044 GCF_000325575.1 Pteropus alecto | reverse complement strand
TATGCCAGTACTGTGGTGTTTTGATTACTGTAGCCTTGTAGTATAGTTTGATATCAGGTAATGTGATACTTCCAATTTCAATCTTCCTCAAGATTGCCATGGCTATTTGGGGTCTTTTTACGGTTCCATAAAAATTTTAGGATTATTTGTTCTAGCTCTCTGAAAAATGCTACTGGTATTTTGATATGGATTGCATTGAATCTATAGATCGCTTTGAGTAGTATAGCCATTTTAATGATGTTGATTCTTCTTACCCACGAGCATGGTATATGCTTCCACTTATTTGTATCTTCTTCAATTTCTTTTTTCAATGACATAATTTTCTGAGAACAGGTCTTTTACTTCCTCGGTAAATTTGATTCCCAGGTATTTTGTTGTTTCCGATGCAATTGTAAATGGGATTGTTTTCTTAATTTCTCTTTCTGAAAGTTCATCATTGGTGTATATAAACATTTTGGTTTTAATGATAAAATCCTCAAGACTGTTAATGTAAACTATGCAAGAATTAATTGTATCTGTTTACTTTTTAACAATTTATTAGGAAATATAAGGTTAATAATCTAGAATGTACAGAAAAATTAAAAGAATGATAATGATTTTAGTAAGAAATAATAGGCACCAGTATTTGTTTGTCATTTAAAAAATTTTGGTATTTTACAGGATGACAGTTTGCTAATTCATACTTGAGTATGTTGTTGTCTTCATATGAAGGACAGTCTATGCTTCCTCCCTGGAGCTGACTGCCCCAAGAGACCTCCTGCCTCAGCTTTTCCAATCAGCCCTTCTTTTTTCATACATTTCCACCTGGTCCTTCCCCATGCAGGTGCAGAGGTCTGCTTGAATCTCAAATTAGCCACAGTGGTTACCAGCATGTGCTTGGGTGTGGTCTACTCTGGGTTCAAATTCCAGCTCTACCACTTTCCAGATGTGTGTTCTATACCAGGGATAACAGTGCCTCACTGTGAGGGTGGTTGCAGGAACCAAATGAGACAGGATATGTAGGATGCTTGTGGGTGTGCAGTATGCCCATATTCAGCCATACCATTTCCTCTATTTATTTTCTCCATTTCTTCTCACTTGTCATAGTCACATATATGCTCTCCAGCTGGTATTGGGCCCATCTTCTGTTCCCTCTTGGTCTCACACCTGTTTCCGTCAGCATAATCAGAGTCTTGAAATGGTTACTACAAAATCCTGCAATTAAGCCTGTGGTGGAACATGTAGATGGTTCTGGGGGCTGCAAGTTTTGGAAGATGCACAGTGAGCTTCACCAGGGAAGAGGCTGTGTATTATTCATTCCAACACCATCCCAGTACCTGGAACATACCAGGTACTGAATAAATGTTGCTGAGATAAATTTACTGCTGCCTCATGCCATAGGGAGTACCACACTGTGTTGGAAGAAGGAATAGAGGAGGGTATTAAATAAGGACTCCTAAGATGATCTGCCTCAGGACACAAAATATTTCACTTGCGAGTCATCTTCAGTTTACATTGTGCTTTCACATCCATTATTTAAGATAAGATTTTACTCCAATCTGTTCTCCACAGAGCCTTCAGAGTAATTTTTCTTAATATGAATCTAAACTTGGCACTATCCTATTTGAAATCTTTTAGGGCTGACTGGCTGATTTCAAGATAAAATTAAACTTTGCAGGGCATGTTCGGTTCTTCTAGCCATAATCTCAGCTCCCCTCATTGTCATTACCTGCCCTCCCTTCTACTTAGACATACAGAACCCCCTGCTGGTCCCACATTCACACATGGCATCTCTGCCTTCTATTCATGCCATTCCCTCTGCCTAGAATACACCCTTATCTATCTAGGCCACAATATCCATTCATCCAGTTGAACTCCAATTAATTTATGGGTCTATGGTATTTGGTGATGGAGGTATGAGGTACTATTGACTGAGGGTACAGGGACAGGAGATGTGTTTAGAGCATCTGTATATAGGATGTGAGGAAGACATGAGAATGGTTGGACTAAGGATTGATTTGTAAGTTGGTAGTCAAGGTGGAAGAAGTTGTTTGAGGCCAAGGGAATGTTTTTGAGTAGAATTGCTTCTTCATACCAAAGGCTGGGAATCCCAATGAGGAAGTCAAGCTAGGATGAGGAGACAACACAGATGTCTCAGTTTGGGTTGCCTCAGAAGCAGATCCTGAAACAAGGATTTGAGTGCAAACTGTTGATGTGGGAGGAGATCCCAGGAAGTACTTGTAGGGATGTAGGAAGTGGGACAGTGAAGGAAAAGAAGCCAATGGAGGAGGTATTATTGAGCAGCATACTGCCGTGGGCATCTGGGCTCAGTACACTTGGGAAGCAATGAGAGACAATGTAGTATGTGTTTTATATTCTAGCAAGAGGTAAGGAAGCTGAGAAATTTATCTACCAACTTTCATCAGCCATTGGTGGGTATGTTGGGACATTAACTACCTATATACAGCCTGAGAGGGCTCCAGGAGTCCAAGAAGGCCCCCAGGAGTCCAAGAAGGCCCCCAGGTTCTTGTCTATGGGAATCATTGGGTCAGCATGTATAGGAATGATAAATTCCAAGGGGATATAGGTAAGGCTCTGACGGCATCTGCTACACGCTTGTACATAGTAGTCAGAGATGAGACAGATAGAACCAAGGGAACATCAATCTCAAAGATAGCAGGCCTAAGAAAGCTAAGGCAAATGATCAGGAGCCATAGGGATGGTTCTTCATGGAAGATAATGGCCAAAAAAGCAGAGGAATAATTGTAAGAACACTGGAGTGGGTAACAGGAGTTCTGGGTCTCAGTCCTTCTCTATCACCTTCTATCTGTGTGCCCCTGGCCAAATTACTAGATCCCTCTATATCTCAGGTTCTTCACAAGTGAAATCTGCCTTATTTGCTTATAGACCATAGAGAGGAATAAGTGAAATAATTTATAGGAATCTCTTAGAAACCTGTGCAGTGCCATAGAATTGTCAAAAGGAATGAGATAGGAAGGAACAGATTAGGAAGACGTTTAATTCTAAAATGATTTTTCTGTCTCCAGCTACGGGGCTTCAGATGACTTCAATGAAGGCAAATACTGATGTTAGGCGACAGATCAAGCTTGAACATAGTTATAAACATCTGGATGGGGTAGGGAATATGTGGAAAGGGCACAGAAGTTGTTTCTGGCAGTAAGCAACTGCCTTTTAATACCGTTTCTGTGACCAGCAAAGGCCGTTGCATTCAAAACTGATTGACAAGTGACACCAGTCATGTGGAGGAAGAGTGCTTGGGTGAAGTAGGAGATGAAGATTTCAGATTTTTAAAACTGAGGACTTCAACCTTAAAAGGGGGTAGATGTAATCCAAACACTGATACTTTTCATTTAAATTCTCTATTGCAACCATCCCAATTGTACTTTTTAAACAAGGCATCAACTAGATATGAGCTTTTCCCTAAAGTATAGGTTAGACTTTTTGTTGCCAGAGGAGATATGAGGGTAGGGATAATCAGTCACACTTCTATGTAAAATGCAAATCTGCAGAGATAATCCTTGCAGTGGCTCTTGCTGAGAGTAATTGTTCCTGGTGCAAGTGTGAATTGTTACAAAGGGAAAATAATAGGGTTGTCTTGGCATCTTGGGGATGGCTGCCATTTTCACCAGGATGTCTAATGTCTCTTTCCTCAAGGGATCTTTACAATGGTATAATTTTAAGTGAATGTTGTTCAGTGGAAGGCATTTTGTGAGAGTTTCACAAAATGTAAAGGCTTAACTTGATGGATCAGCCCATACACTTGAATTTTCCAAATATGCTGCAAGAGTACTATTAAGAAAACCAGTGAATGAACTAAGGAGGGGGGATGCTGCCCATGATAATAGAGAGAATGCAATAACATAGTTTAAGTAGAGTCAAGTCAGATAAAAATATCAGAGTGAGTCTACCTGGGAGGCCCCTAATTCTGGAACAGGAAGGTCATAGCTAGTATTTTACAAATAATGTCTTTAAATAGAACTTCCCACTTTAGCAGATTCTTCCCTCGCCTTATGCAAAAAGTCTTTTATATCTCATTTTCTATTTGCCCATTATTTTGCTATCATTTACTAGTTTTCTCCATTTCATTTCTAACTGGTAAATTACCACTGACATCTGGCTTATTTTGAAACAGACAAGAACAAGGTACCAACGTTTGCCAAATGATGATGCAATAACTCATTGTAATAGAAAAGTCAGAATTCCAGGCTTCTATGCTGGGCTTATGAGGTAACAGTTTCTAAACAACACGATTTTATTTGGCTGAATACTAGCCTTTTCTGTTCTTTAGCAATGCCTATATGCCTCCCAGGGCACAGAGAAAGAAGTCTGTGTTGATTTACACAGCTTTCCTAAGTTCCTGTCAACCTATCCTAGCTTATTTTAAGCACTTTCCTCCTCTACTTTCACAGTTGGGTACCTAGAGATACTGGGTTTAGCAAACTGCCTTAGAGCCTCTCCTCCAAGGCCTTTCATAAATGTGTGGAAAGACCCATATGACATCCTTTTATATCTGATAGCTTAGTTGTTGCCTCACAAGACCACAGAAGTTTCCTTGGAGGTTTCTTTTCCTTCACATTAAATAATGTATCCTTACTCCAAAGTTCTTAGTTACCTACTCATAATTTGTTTCTGGGGCTTCCCTCTGAAATTACATCAACTTCTCTAAGACTCTCTTATTAATTTATTGGCCAAGCAGTATAATCAGTAGTTTAGGAGAAAATGGTTATGGCGGATACAATGAGCGTATTATGTGCCTCTCCTACTGCACTCTCCAGAGATTGACGATGGAGTTCACAGTTACTAAAGCAAACTCTGTGAGGCCAGTCACTTCATCTGGCCTCTACCTCCTTCTCTAATCTGATCTATTGCCACAGTTCCTTTTGCTTTCTACTCTCCAGCTTAGTGAACAATCTTTAGGTACTGAATATGCCACAGCCTCTGTTTCAGTTATACTGCAAACAATAGAGCCCACTTGCGAGGACATGGAAGCAACCGAAGTGTCCTACGATAGACGATTGGCTAAAGAAGCTGTGGTACATACATACAATGGAATATTACTCAGCCATTAGAAGAGATAAAATACTGCCATTTGTGACAACATGGATGGACCTTGAGATAATCATGCTAAGTGAAATAAACCAGACTGATATCACTTATATGTGCGATATAAACCTAAAAGCAACAAATGAACAGGACAAACAGAGACTCAGGGACGTGGACAATGGACTAGTGGTTACCAGAGGGTAGGGGGTCGGGGAGGAGTGAAGCGGTAGACAGGGTAAAGAGGGTCAAATATATGGTAGCTGAAGGAAACTGGACTCTGGGTGGGAGTCACACAATAGAATAAATAGATGTCATAATGTATAAATAGATGTTATAATGTATGCCTGAAAATTATATAATTGTATTAACCAATGTTACCCCAATAAACTTAAAAAAAATAGAGCCCACTTGTATTATTAAGGTAATTAATGCTAGCTGCTGTAACTGATAAACTCCAACATCTATGTGGCTTAACACAATGGACACCTATATATCACTCCCATGAATCCCAAAGTGGGTGTTCTTGAGTCATAGGTGGCCTTCCAAGTGGTCATTTAGGACCCATGCCTAACATTCACAGCCCTCTCAGTCCTGGTCCCACAGAACTTTCTAGCCTTCTGTCTTGTGGTCAGTATGTAAAGGCACAGCATGGCACTCTTAGAACTGGGTGATGTTTGTAAAGCAAAGACAAATGTGTTACTGAAATCTGATCAGAAGGCTGTTGTCAAGAAGATGTGTCTGCCATGGATACATCAGGCTAGAACAACTCGATGAGACCACCTATATAACCATCTCCAAGACTCCCCCTCTCTAGAAGAATCAACCAAACTCTGGATTACTTAAGTGGGAAAAGGTTTAATGAAAAGATTTTGGGTAACTCACAAAGTGTCTCCAGGAAGGCTGGAAATTAGCTTAAACATTGGCTGATATAGCCCAAACTGACAAAAATCACACCTCAATGTGACACTTCTGCTTCCAGTGAAAACTGGATGCCATAGCTTGTGTTACCACACCAGTGGCATTGGATAGTGGATGCATCCACATCTGCTCTGGAATCTAGATGTGGCTGCCACTGCTGCCACCATTGTTGCCACCACCACCAAAATGGATTCTCCACTGTCCTTGCTTCTTTGTTTTGCTGGCTCCCGAATCCAAGTCTGGGAAGAGTGTGTGCAATTGTTGGAGTAGTCTCAGACTGGCGAAGAATGTGAAACAATAAGTGTAATAAGACATTATCCACCGTGAGGCATCTTTTTTCCATTGCCAAACTTACTGCTTTCCAAAAATAAATTGCACAACTTGGTCTACATAATACCAGATGATCTTTAAGGTCCTTTTGGCCTCCAAGAGCCTATGCTTTGCTCATTTTCTATAGCTAACTACTTTTTCAGTGGGGGATTTATTCTCTGGGGCAAGGCTATTACAAAAAAATATGGAAATCTTTCTTGGTTCATTTACTTTTCAATTTTATGCTACCAATTTTTGTTTCAAACTAGAATGGAAGAGCAGAATTCACGTTTCTTCAGAGCAGCAGACTGCATTAACTTAATGTTTCAGTATTACAAGACAGCCAAAGGGCTGTGTCAAAGATATTTAGTTGTTTTTACTCTCATAATTACAGTGGTTTTAGCCAGATGGGTGTGATTTCTCAGGCGCTCTATTACAGCTGGGAATATGAAACTGCCTTTCAAAATTGCTAAAAGCACCTCGGTATATCTGCAATATGATAATACTAATCCTAGTTTGACATAAATGCTCATTTTATGGCTGCATACTCTGTAAAAAGTGTATTTTAGCCTGAAGAAAATGCCACTGTTCAGATAGTTTTGACTTTATTTTGTCTCTCTTGGTCTTTAATATTCATGTTAAATTTTGACACATTTAGACATCTTGATACCCTAAATGTTCTGTTACAGTAAAAGAACTAAGAACTTGGAGCTGAACTAAAATTTCAGTAATTTGTTGAAGAATTGCATAATTTACTGGAGAAAATTTAGTCCCATGCATAGTCACTTAATTATATCAAAATGTAAAAACCACTGATCACATTTCTATTAGGTCTTCAGTGGAGGATAAAGAAATAGAATCATGAAATCTCTGATTTGGTAAGGATTGTTAATGTTCATCTTGTACAGTGTTTCACTGACTTATTGTTTTCTGTGAAAAAGGGGTGGTTCTGAGGTAAAAGAAGTATGAGGAATTCTACATTCTATATCTCTAATGTGGCGATTCATAGTACATGTTAATGCTTTAAAGATACTGAGAAGTCCTGAAGTAAAGAAACCTTTTTAACTCTGTAACATGCTTCTTAAATTTGATGATAAAATTTGTGGTCTTTTAATTTTTTTTTTTTTTTTTACAGAAACATGTTGACAAAATGAGATAATCGAAGGTTCCATACAGTTTGGGAAATACATCTATCATAGCCTCTAGATCATTCATAGCATCCTTGCCAGATATATGATCACCAGGCTTTGTTTGTTGGTTACCTTGGCAAATTCAAAAAGAGCATTAAAAAAATAGACCTTGGTATTAGGGTGAGCAATATAGTGACTCTCATTATTTCGTTAGGACTTTCAAAGACAGAACTCACCTAAACTATTAAGTTACAAAAGAATAATTTGATGAATAATTTTATCAATGTAACTTTCCTCAAACTACCTTATCATCTAACATTACTCTTAGAAAGACTGTCTAGAGAAATTCTTAATTATTGAGTACTGTCCTCAAGGTGTCAACTCATATTATTTGGTTTTAACTTTACTTTTTGTTGGGGGGAGGTATTACTAATGCACTGCACTTAGTTATAGTTGAGGCATATCAGTATTGTGCTACAATATTGTGGTCCCAGTGCCAAAATAGAAACTTTCTATATGGGTAAAGAGGCATTTTTCACAGATTTGTAGCCAGAGTAATGTTTGCCATCACCTGTCTCATTTGGAAATGGAAGGTGTGGTGCTACTGTATTATTGTTGCCTTGGGGCCAATCCCTCTCCCCATTTTGGGGATATGGCTCAGGCCTGGCCAGTCAATGCAATCTTTGCCCTTGATCACAGTACTTGATTTAGCAATAAACATGTGATCCAAGGCAAAACAATAAGACTCAATTCTGGAGTTCTGTGTTGGGAGACAATTCTCCAAGGGTCTCCCACATTTCTGCAAAGAAGGAACTAAATGCCCTTTGTTCCAGACTATCTTTTCAAGGAGGTTTATATAGCCAAATATCTTAGAAGACTGAGATACCTTCTCCCTCCAGAGCAAAGGACAGACATTCTTACTATCTAGTATAATAAAGAGAACAGTTCTCTCCAGACCATTGTAAAAGATTCATGTTCATAAAGCTGAAGATTCTTCTCCTGTAATACAATCCCCAGTGTGTACAGGTGTCACCTGGCCCTCTTTGTATTTCCCTGTGGGAACTGGGTCTGGGAAACCAGTACAAAAATGCTGATAATCTAGCTACTACTCCTGTTATGAGTAATAAATTATCCCTTGTCTCTGACCTAGGAGTCTTGTGTCTTTTCCCAGCATCCATGAATCTGTGGCAGATTAAATTGTTAGCTTGCAAGTAGGATAAAATCTCAGATCCTTCTTGCAGTTCTTGTCTCTTAGTTGTCTTCCTTTTGAACCTGATAGCAGCCATCTTGTCCACAAGAGGACAAGAGGTAAGTTTGTCTGTCTTGGAATGGAACCAATCCAAAGGAAAGTAAAGCACAGAAACATGGGGAGGGTGAAGGAGCCACTGTTACAGCTGTTACTGATTAATCACCTACTATGTGCCAGGCGGTGTGAGGCACTATTTGTACTTTTGTCACTGAATTCTTCTAGCAACCTTAAGAAGTTGGTATTTTATGCCTATTTTACCCGAAAAGGCAACAGAGTATCAGCAGTTAGGCTCTTCTTAAATGTGGGCAGTAAAGAGAAATAGAGATATACTTTTCTTTCCTTTGTATTTAGGTCTTTTCTATTAAAACATTAAATACTATTAAATTTAAATTATTTTCCAATAATTATTTTTAAAAATACACTAGAGAGTGATCTTAAAAGGACAAAATCTTAGGTTCAAATGGCACATTTTCTTTAAAGTAAATTGCATCCATTATCTGCCCCACCAAAACCTATGCTTCTTTCCCCGCTTAGAACTCTTAGGCTCAGAAGTGCAAAGACTTTAGACAAAGACTTTACTTCTGTGTGCTTCAGTTGCCTCATCTATAAAGTGAGGATTAATAAGAGTACCCACCTCAAAAGAGAAAAACAAGCAGAAAAGAATATAACTTTATCCAGTCTTTTGATAACTTCCCTCAGATCAGCATCCTAAGTCCCAGGCTCTAGGTTTCTCTTTTCTTTGTCATTAATATTCATAACTTTGTTATGTTCTTCAGTTTTATTATCTGTTCATATATCAACTGTTTTTTAAAGGAGGACTTACCTCTCCTCCATTCCTGACTTCTGAGACACACAGGGATAGAACAGTTTAAAATGTTTTACACATGGCTTCCCCCTGAATGATTCTGACTCTTTAGCAAAAAACTTAATCTCACAAAGCTTAAACGATGTGAAACAAATATTTCTTTAGACTATTCAAAAAAATAATTGACCCTTAAAATACACACGTGCATATTTCTCCATTCCTTAATTTATTTTTTAATAGTTTATTTTAATACCAATCTTATTAGCAGCCACTGTTTCAAACATGAACCTTGCTCACTCCAGTGTTCCTTTGGCATCACATCTCTTGGGTTTGGCCTCCCACCTGCACCCCCTGCCAGTTTTGGACTTTTTTTTTAGCTCCTCTCTTAGGTCAAGAGGGCAGGGTCAGGTTGTGGGAGAGAAGGGCTAGCGGGTGAGAGAGACATTTCTGCAGCTCATTCTCACTGCCTGCTGCTGTGTGTGCTTCTTGGAAAGGTGTTCATTTTGCTAATGTACAAGTGTGACAACAGAGCCCTTGTACTATCCATGCAAGTTTCATTCTACAAGGGATTCGAGATGATTACCTCCTTAATGCTGCCACAGATAAGCTGAGAACAATTGAGGAATCTGGCTTGGGCACAGTCTTTCTTATCTAGTGATGGGTATAGGTCAAAAACAAGAATGAAAGCTAAGTTGAACAATTGTATCATTAACACTAATAACATAGCTCAGCAGTGCTTGAACTTTTTCATCTCAGGACCCCTTTATACTCTTAAAAATAATTGAGGACCGCAAAGAGCTGTTGTTTATGTGGGTTACAGCTATCAATATTTACCATATAAGATATTAAAACAGATATTTAAAATTATTAATTCATTTAAAGATAACATTAATAAACTATTGCATGTTAACGTACATAATATTTATTTATTTTTGCAATATACAGATGCTATAGAAGTGTACACTTGAAACATATAATTTTATTAACCAATGTCATCCCAATAAATTTAATAAAATAAAAAGATATAAAACATTCATCTCAAAGAGCCCTGAGGCCATGCTTTAATAGCTATAACTACCTCCTTCTCACCTCCCTAACCCCTGGCAACCATTCCTTTGTTCTCTATATGGTTTTGTCAAGTCAAGAATGTTATATAATTGGAATCATATAGCACGTAACCTTTTGAGAATGACTTTTTTGACAGCATAATTCTCTTGAGATCCATCTAGGTTGTTGGATATAGTGATGGTTTCTTCCTTTTCATTGCTGACTAGTATTCCAGCAGTTCTTGTTTTTTTTTTCTGTTTTGTTTGTTTATTTCATTTTTAAGATTCTACATATCAATGAAAGCATATGGTATTTATCTTTTTAAAAAGATTTTTACTAAAATATAGCTAACATACAACATTGTATTAGTTTCAGGTGTACACCAGAATCCCTTCACCTTTTTCATCTAGCCCTTCTATCTCCCCTCCCTCAATCTGGCAACCATCAACTTATCTTTTGCATCTATGAGTCTATTTCTGTTTTGTGTGTTTATTTTGTTCTTTAGATTCCACATGTAAGCGAGATCAAATAGCATTTGTCTTTGACTTATTTCACTTAGCATAATACCATCTAGGTCCATCCATGTTGTCATAAATAACATATTTTTGAAAATAAAAGTATTTTCCAAAAACAGTTAGTGAGAAAATAGCATTGTTTTTAAATTTTTGCATTTTTTTAATGTCTAGCTTAATAGAAGATACATGGATTATCATATCTGCTTCTGTCATATCATATATCAAGTAGCCTCTGGAAAACTCCACTGTACTTTTGGAAGGAACAAAAGTGGAAGATAAATAATGTCTTAGTATTATTATAAAGTAGTTTTGCTCTCACAGTACCCCTGAAAGATTTTGGGGGACCCTCAGGGATCTCTGGGCTCTATTTTGAGAACCACTGATACAGATGAATGTATTTTTATAGTGACTTCTGGTAGCTAAAAGTCATAGAAGTACAACTTAACATCAAACAAACAGTCCAATTAAAAAAATTGGCAGAGACATGAGTAGATATTTCTCCAAAGAGGACCTATAAATGGCCAATAGGCATTTGAAAAGATGCTCAACCTCACTAATCATCAGGGAAATGAAAATCAAAGCCATAATAAGCTATCACCTCACACCAGTCGGAATGGCTATTATCAAAAAATCAACGAATAACAAGTGCTTGTGAGGATGTGGAAAATAGGAAACCTTGTACATTGTTGGTAGGACTGTAAATTGGCACAGTCACTACGGAAAATAGTATGGAGATTTCTCAAAGAATTAAAAATAGAGCTGCCGTACAACCTGGCAATCTCAGTTTGGAGTATTTATCTGAAGGAAAAAAACCCCACTAATTTGAAAAGATATATACACCCCTGTGTTCATTGCAGCATTACTTACAATAGACAAGATATAGAAACAACCTAGGTGTCCAACAATAGATGATTAGATAAAAAAGATGTGATACATGTATTCAATAGAATATTACTCAGCAATAAAAAAGAATGAAATCTTGCCATTTGCAACAACATGGATGGAACTAGAGAGCATTATGGTAAGTGAACTAAATCAGAGAAAGACAAATACTGTGTGTTTGCACTTATATGTGGAATCTAAAAAGCCAAAATAAATGAATAAACAAAACAGAAACAGACCCATAGATATAGAGAACAAGCTGATAGTTGCTGAAGGGAGGGGTGGGGGATGTGTGCAAAAATTACAGCAGTTATGAGACCATTGCTAGGTCTCGTTGAAAAAAATGTCATAGAGGAACTACAGGATGCTACTAAAGGGAAAACCAGATTTTGCATAATTAAGGAGGAAATTATTATTTTTTCTTTCTAGGTAGCTTTGAGAAATAAGATTTTGAGTAAATCGAATGTAGCCAAAAGAACTTTTTACAGTAATGCAACTGTTGTCCAATACTATAGCCACTAGCTGCATGTGGTTATTGAGCCTTGAAATGTGGCTAGTGAAACTGAGGAATGGAATTTTAAATTTTTTTATTTAATTGATTTAAATGATAAATTTCTTTAAAATTTTAAAAGCAATTAATTTAAATTGTTTAAATAATAAAACCTGGGATGAGTGGCTACCATATTGTATGGCATGGTTCTAAACAAAGAAACTGCCTGGAAGAAGCCAATCCATCAAAGGAGCAAGAAATCTTCCTGTTGGAAAGATATACTCTTTCTTTTTGGAGAGACACGCCATGTAGAAAAAAGCCTGCATTCCCAAGTAACCTTAAGGATGGGGTTCAGGAGATGAAAATGAGGCACAGATGGCTTTTCTGGGTGGCGGCCACCACTCTCTTTCTCACAAAAAAATTTGAAGTTTTTTGAAATTAATTTCTATTGGCTATTATTGCACAACACTATCACTTCTCAAGGTGTACTATTGTACCATAAGCATATGCACAATGTCACTTGAGATGATTTGACTCTGCCAGGGACAGCGGGATAAAGGCATCCTCAGGGTGATTGTTTCCATTCTGAAGTGGCAATCCTGGCCCGGGTTGGGACTAGGCATTCCTCTTGTCTCACCTTAGTCCTGATATTGGTCTTGGGGAGATGTGTAACGGAGACAAAGAGGTATTAAATATGACAGCCCCAGTACATTGTCTTGAATATACTCAGCAGCTGGCAGATGAGTACACAGCCTGGGGCTTTGCTGTGTTTTGGAGATGAGGAACTTGGAAAGAAGGAGGTGGTGCTGGAGTCAGTGAATTACCTGCTGCTGAAATTCTTGTACTGTGAAAGGCTCAAATATGGGGTCCTCATTCTGGATCCACAGGCCTGGATGCTCCCAGGAGAAGGGGCATGCAACACTCTAAGGCATATGCTTGGGAATGGGGTTTTGGTTTTCTCATCTATAATATGAAAGTCTCGGAAGGAATACCACCCTCACTCAATTCTGAGAGCTGTTCTTTGCACCACAGTGCCACCACCCCATGAAAACTATTGGACAAGATAACCTCTATAAGTCCTTCTAGAGAAAAGAATAGAGTTAGCATGGGGATAGTTGGCCAGGAACTGCAGCAGTTCTTCCATTGTTTGGACACATGACAAGCCCTCCCTGTGGCACTTGTAGACAACTAAAGTAAGTCAAACAATTATTCTGTGGTTTTAACAAGTGTAGACAGATAAAAAATGAAAATTTGCCAAAGTCCTGCCCTTTTTTTCTATGTCATAAATGTCTTTAACTTAGGTCTTGATGGAATAAAGACCTGCACTGGAATGTCAACAATGGGAATGAAGATGTTGAGAAGATTCAAAGGAAGATAAAAGGGTACTGAGACTGGCTATAGAGGAAAAGAAGAGCCAAGAGGCAAAGATGATGTATGACACTGGTTCTCAAAGTGTGGTCTTCAGACCAGTAGTTAAGCATAACCTGAGAACTTGTTAAATTATAGAGTCCTTCTTTATCCCTCTCATTCCTCCCATTTACTGAATCAGAAACTCTGGGGCTGGGGCCCAATGACCTGTTTTAAGAAGTTTTCCATGTGATTCTGAAGTACACTAAAGGTTGAGAACCCTGGTACAGTGGATGCTGCTGGTGGCCCACCCATATCCTCCTTCCCAGGCTGTGTACTCATCCACCAGCTGCTGAGAATATTGGTTGCTAACTACTCACAGCTGGCCCCATCTCTAGAGACTTGCCCTTGGCTGAACAGGAGAGATCATGGCTGAAGTGATTACAGCCCCCTACCTCCCACCCCAAGGCCCAGAGTATGATATCGGGGTACAAAAATCTGGCCCTTTACTCTCGAGGGGGGATAATTTGTGATGTGATTTATGCTCTGCACTTTATCTGAGACCACGTCTTTG
>NW_006435837.1:3083209-3088725 GCF_000325575.1 Pteropus alecto | reverse complement strand
TCCCTGCCCTATCCTACTTCTCCCATACTCTATAACAGGCTTCTCCGGAATCTGAATTCTTGTTTCAGGTTCTGCTTCTGGGCAAAGCAGGTGGCTCTACAGTCGGGAAACTGAATGAAGGTTCCCATGATGAAAATGAATATGTAGAAAGTAAAAGACTTATAATCACTCAATCTGATCTTGAGTTTAAAAATTACTTTTTTTCAAATAGTAACACATTTACATATTTCAAAAATCAAATAGTATAAAATGGTATGTGGTAAAGTCTACCCCTAATCCATTCCCTGTCTGCCAATTCACCTCCTTTCATAGGTCACCGCAGTTGTTACTTGCTTCTATATTATTCCAGGGATTTAAAAAATGTATATGCAAGTAAATACAGATTTATATTCTTTCCCCTATCCCTTATACATGAAGGCTAGATTTCTATACTTGGTGTTCTGTGCCTTGCTTTTTCCTTTTTACATTATATTTTGGAGGACTTTTCATGTATGTATACAGAGAGCATCCTCATTCAGTTTTTACTGATGCACAGGATTCCATTGTAGGGATATACTGTAGTTTTTGCAACCAGTACCCCTATTCATGGCCATTTAGATTATTTTCAATCTTTTGCTTCAATCTGACTTTTGAAACTATTGAACCACATAAAGTTGCCTATACAAATGTGATTTTCCATAATGTGGGTATCCTACATTTTTAGTAGTCAGGGGTTGAAGAGGGACAATAATTCTTTCCTGGGGGGGGCATGTTAGAGGTCTGAGGGTTGTGTTATGGGGCAATCTCCCTTTTACAAAAACCTGATGTCTGAAATGATATGTTAAAAAAGCACATAAATTAGGAGGTGATGATTTTCTTTTTAAAATGCTTCATTTAATAAGAGGTTTACCAAAACATTCTTTTAGAGAGAGTTGCTCAGTCTTAAAAATATAATTTAATATTATGAAAATTTAAATTACCTTCTTCTTTGCAGGAACACATTAAGAATATTAAGTAAAGCAAGCTGCTCCTACATTGTTTAATATTTATCACATAGTGTATATGGAATTTGCAAGGACCATTTAAACATTAATATTAATGTGTTGAAATCTTGTTATAGTGAATGGGTATTAGTTAGGGTTTGACAATCCCATTGCTGAATAAACATTTTTGTCAAAATGGTACTTATTTTTATGAAATTCAATCTGGAATGATCCTTAGGAATCTTGAAAGATGTAGTTCACTTCTTAGAACCTGGCTTTGGAAAATATTTTGGCTTGGCATTATAGATATTTTGTTTTTAATGTGAAAAATCTTTTCAACTCTACCAGTTTTCTTTCATTTGTTAGAATCCTGTAACTAAAAG
This sequence comes from Pteropus alecto, assembly GCF_000325575.1. Taxonomy (NCBI): domain Eukaryota; kingdom Metazoa; phylum Chordata; class Mammalia; order Chiroptera; family Pteropodidae; genus Pteropus; species Pteropus alecto. The sequence goes on along the minus strand of NW_006435837.1, from coordinate 3,087,380 downwards.
AATAATTAAGATTTTCCTGAAGAAGGAGGGGACATTCTGAATATTTTAAAAACTGATGTCCTAGAAACAAAAATTTTTGTTTTTCTAATTGCTGAGGATAGCCTGATTAAATTGGAGGTACTCTTGTGATGTTGCAAGTAGTTTTCTAAACGTTTTCCCCTTTTTTTGATATGTCAGATCTATATGGCATAAATTTCAATTTCAATTTCAAAACTTGTTTTAGTTCAAGTAACACTGTACTGTTAATTACCACCAACGTTATACCTAAACAGATTGCAAATACAGAGAAATGTTACTAATACTGTTTCCACAGAGCAGAGGAAGTTGTAGAATGTTAACCGAATGGAAGAATTTGGTTTTTATAGAGCAGTGCCTGTTCAGTTATCTCAGTCATCTCGGAAATTGGGATTTAAAAATCTTCTGCTTTATAGATTATCTCTTCGAAATGCAAAATAAAACTAATAGTTGTTGCTGCTTTAGCATACGCAGGTAAACCTTAGTTCAGGAGAGAGAGAGAGAGAGAATTATCATTTCACTGGCAAGGAATTTTAACTGAAAGGGCACTTTCTGAATTTCCAGATGAGCTCACAGAAATGACAGACAGTGAAAAGTCACAGACTTTTTTGAACAGAACTTTGTGGCAAAACATGGAAAAGAGGGAAAGCATTTCATGTTTTATCCATGTGCTTGGTTGTGCCAATATTGGCTGAATGTTGCATAACAACACAGTAGCTGTACTTACCGCAGCTGTCGTTTAAGGAATGTGGCAGATTTGCTCAACTTAAAAACTCTTCCAGCAAAAATTCCATTTTTACTTTAGAAATTTTACTTACGAATTGGAGAGAATTCTCAGAAAAATGCAGAATTGAATGATCACTGCTATTTACTTGTCCCATCTGTCTCTCCTGAATTTGGTCTAGGGGTGGGCACAGCTGGGGCAGGATCCCAGGGGACTGGGCAGGGGTGGGGAGAGGAGAAACTACGAGTTTCACCCAGGGTTGCAGTGTGTGAAGCTGGTAGGCAAATAGAATTAACTCTGTTGGAGATGGGGAGAGAAGTGCTCACCCCCAAACAAGATGAAGTATAGAAATAAGGCTATCTGCCTAGTAAGGACTTAGAAAGCCAAGGGCAGGAACGTGAGCCCGCAGGAATTTTGGAGCCCAAGTGCACTTTTTATGCAGTTTCTTTTTAGGCTCTCATGGGTGGCTTGTGCATCCAACTCTCTTCTCTCCCTTTCTTCACAGCTCCCTTTCAGCAGTTGACCTGGTGTGGAACTCTGAAAATCTAAGAGCTCACCCATCTGGAATGTTAAGAGGCAGCATCTAGATAAGAAGGGTTTGGATTACAAGAGAGAAACAAGGCTGCTTTCTCCTCATCAGTTTCTTTCTCCCTTCTATTGACTTGGTTAAAAAAAATTGTGGTAAAATATACATAACATAAATTTACCATTTTAACCATTTGTAAGTGTACAGTTCTATAGCATTAAGTACATTCACATTGCTGTGTAAGCATCATCACTATCTATTTCTAGAACATTTTTATCTTCCCAAACCGAAACCGTCCCTATTATATACTAACTCTCTATTTCTCCCCTTACCTAGGATCCTGGAAACCACTTTTCTACTTTATGTCTCTAAGAATTTGATGATTCTAGCTGCCTCACGTAAGTGGCTCCATCATTTTTGAGAGAATATAAAAATCCTTCAGAGCCCCATTTGCTATGTACTTGCTGCCTGAGGGCTTGCATTTGAATGTATACACTACTGCTGGGGACGGACAGGAGGGTGCATGTCCCGTTGGACAAATGCTGAGTGAGGACACCCAGCACACTGACAACATGCACATGTGTTCATGCAGACCACTGGGAATGGGTGAAAAGGAAGCTGCCATTTTAGGCCGGAGTTTGGTATGGATAGTCTCTGTATTTCAGTTGCTTACTGGTAGACAGAGGAAGTTGAATTTTAAAAGCTGTTTAATGAGGGAATGGTGAGGGCTGGGCAAACATGATTAGTCACAGAGCTCCCAGCCTAGGTTATTTATTCTTTGGAGAAGCCCAGAGCTTGTGAGTGGGATGTATTGCTGACTGCGAAGCTGAGTAAATTTGACCAAGAGGCCTAAACCAAGGGGGGAAACTGGTCCCTTTATGAGCTCTATTGACACTGAATAGAAACGTGGGCTTAATTCCAATTTGTTTCCTAGCAAAATAAATACACAAATATCAAGAGAACTTCCTTGTTTTCAGAAAGAGGAAAGAGTCGAAGTTATTATAAGTATAAAAGGCAAATGAAAAGGAGATGAGTGGTTTTGAGGATACGATAAAAATATCTTGGTAGGCAGTTCCACATAAGTGTAAAAGGATACTCTGAAATCTTTCCTGGCTGCAAGGGCGAGGAGGAGTGAATTGCATTCCCCAGAAAGGTTGTGGGTGTGATTATATTCAAGGATACGCTGGGCTTGGACACTGGACCAAGTTACAGCATAAACCTTAGAAATAAGGTGTTTGTTTTTGCCCAAATCATGACAAATCATCTCTCTTATAATGACATTATGGTAAAGTCTAGATCCAAATATGCATATAAATATTTACTGAGTGGACGAGGGAGCAATCCACATGCTTAAGAACTATAAAGAATTCTCAGTTTAAAGAAATCCTATACATTTTAAGATGCATCAACAAATTTCCTGTTCCTGACAATATTTAACTCTCAGATCTTATTGCTGCATTTGCTTTAATTAGAGATCTTAAGACTATGATGCGGACCCCTTCTGGTTAGGAGGTAAATTGTCACAAGTGACATTTTGCACTTTCAAGCAGAGAATAGTCTGTTCACAGGCAGTATCTGTTATTACATATAGTAAACCAAACATTTAAAAGTGAACTGAGAATTCGAGGTCCTTTCACACTTCTAGTTTCTTGCAACAATTTGGGTCATTTATTATTTAATATTTCCATGTCCTGATTCTGAAAAATAGCACATGCATCTTATAGAAAATATAGGAAATATAGAGAGCTACAACCAAAAAAAAAAAAAAAAATCACTGGTAATCCGTTATTCAGAGACAAATGTTATATTCTGATATCTTTTTTCTAGTCTAATTTGCTATGTATATATGTAAATAGAGATGTATACTTTTATATCTTTCTTTTTAACATTTCATCGTGAGCATTTTTCTCAGCCATTAAAGATTTTCCAAACATAGTTGTGATAATGGCTGCATCATTTCATCATGTAGCTGTACCATATTTTATTTATTTCCCTGGTGCCGGACATTTAGATTCTTTCAAGTTTTTTGTTATCGGAAATGACTCTTTGAAGAGCATCCCCCACCCCCTACCCCAAATCTTTGACATCCTCCTCAGGTCAGAATCCCTATAACTGGGAATGAATAGTTTTTAAAGTTCTTAAAATATTGCTTTACATTCTTTTCTCTCAATTACACTCTTACCAGCGGAGTATGAAAATGCCTATTAGTATTATCCTTAGAACAGAGTAATTACAAGAATTTGAAAATAAACTTTTCCACTTTGGCAAGTGTAAAATGATTATCTTAGGATTGTTTGAATTTGCATTTCTTTGATTGCTAGTTAAACTGAACAACTTCAGTCTTAATTGGCTATTTGTGTTTCTCCTGAAAATTGTCTGTTCATGTCCTTTGCCCACTTTTCCCCCCTATTTTTTTGTTTGCCTTTTTATGCATGATAAGAGCTTTTTTGACCCTAAATGTATAGTCCTTTGACACCAGTAGAAAACTCAACAGGAAAACATGTTCATAATAGCAGTACAAATGAGAAAGTTCCTGTGAGAATTTTATAAAGAAAAAAAAAAAAACTTTATTGAAGGATCCACACACATGGAAAGCTTGCTACATTTATACTTATGAAGACTTAATACTCTATAGATGAAAATTCTTCCTAGTTGAAGTTATAAATTCTGCGTAATTAAAAACAAAAACCTTTATAGAATTTTTTTTGGGGGACGTTAACAACTGATTCTAAAATTATTGTGAAACAATGAAAGTGCACAAAAATCTTAAATAATTTTGAAAAAAAAACAACAAATGGTGATATCCTATCAGATATCAGGACATATTCCAAAACTATAACAATTTGAAAAGAATGTATTGGTGCGGGAACAAACTAATCCATAAAACAGAATAGAGCCCCACACCA
>NW_006435837.1:3073925-3083191 GCF_000325575.1 Pteropus alecto | reverse complement strand
CCATAGATATATAAAATGGCTTGGCAAGTTTCACAAATCAACTGAGAAAAGACCAACTATATTCAATAAACAGTGTTGGGACGACTGGCTCTCTATATGGAAAAAAGTTAAGATTAGATTCCTATATTATATCCTAAAATAAATTCTGCTACATTAAAGTCCTAAAGGTTAAAACAACAGCAGCAACAACAACAGCAAAACAAATAATACTCTAAAAGATAAGAAAATGTAAGAACAAGATCTTGATGACCTAGTACATGCAGCGACTATTTATTGCCTGGACACTTCAGTCTCTTCCAACTAATCTTCCTGGTTTCTCTCATGCCTCCCTCCACCTGTACTCTCCACTGCAGGACACAGTGGCCCTACTAAATTGTAAGTAATATAAGGTTCTTTCCTGCCTCTCTACAATGGCCCACAGGTGGCCCCTGCTCTGCCTACCTCTCTCCCTTCATTTCCTACCACTTACACTGAATTCCAGCCCCACTGGCTCCTTGCTGATTGTTCCTCAAACACTTTAAAAATCTTTGCCATCTCAGGGCGTCTTCTCTGGCTTTTCCCTCTGTCTGGAATGCTCTTGTTCCTGATAAGTGCATAGCTCATTCCCTCCCTCCTTCTCTTCATGTCTCTCTGTCTCTGTCTCTGTGTCTGTCTATCTCTCTGTCTCTGTCTGTCTGTCTGTCTCTCTCTTTCTCTCTCTCTCATCAAGACATAAAAAAAACATGCCATAAAGGAAAGATTGATAAATTGTATCAAAATGTGAAGTGTCTGGCACATGATATCACAGAAACAGTTAAAAGCCATATGATGATCTACAGAAGACATTCAAAACTAACAATGATTACTATCCAGAATATACAAAGAGCTCTTACAAATCAATCAGAAAAGGACAATGCAATAGTAATGAAAAAAAATATGTCTAGGCAATTCACAGAGGAAACACTAAGGACTACCACCCCTAAGGATGGAAGAACAAAGGGAAAAGGTTAGAATTTTTTAAATTAGAGGCTTGGAGGAGGGGCCCCATGGGGCTTGGACTTAGACCTCTGAGAAGGTGGAGGCTGATTGGCTGGTACTGGTATCTTTGAGATCAAAGGGAGAGTGATGAGCTTTTTCTGAGAGTGTTGGAAAAATTGCAATCTGGAATATACTACTACTACTGGCATGAATCACCACTGCTGGGGTGAAGAAGCATTACTAGATTAATGGTGACAGGCATAGGAAGTAAATAGGAAGAAGCATTGCCTTTTCTTTTTTCCTTAGACTTCTAGTATTCTTCTAAAGTGCTCTATTGGCACTCACTATAGGGAGCAGCTGGCAAAGGAGAACTGTGGTTTACAGAGTCTCAGCCTCAGTATCACAAAGTGGTATACAGGAGACATGGCTTGAAGCTGACAAAAGATAGCTTAATAATTGACATTCCCCTATTTTGTGAGTTTTTTTGGGGTGGGGAGAGATAGGGTCTTGTCTCTGCAAGGGGGTCAAATATACCCTCTCCTTAACCCTGGCAGTTAGAGCATGACCTAGGCCATTTGAATGGACTTTGAATCTTGAGAGAGTGATGCCAAGATTGGGGAAGAGCTGAAAAATTACTGAGGATTGTAACAGCCATATTGAGAATCCAGAGGTGGGGGTGCCTAATGTGCAGGGGTGGTAGAACCAGTGGTGGCATCTACTAAGATTGTTCTTGTACCATAACTTGGCTATGCTTTCTGTTGCCTAGTTGCCCTTGTACTTGCCTATTTTATGAGACTGTCTCCAGACTTTCTTTCTATACTTTGAAGTATAGAAAATATATCCTTTATCTGATTAAGTTCAAGTGGTCAAACATAAAAATGTCACACATGTGAATTATTAACAAATGACTTGAAGCAAATATAAAATTATCAAGTTGTTAATTCTGAATGATGGGGCTATAAAAGTTTGTTATACTTTGTTTTGTAACTTAAAAGTGTCTCAAAAATACAAAAAATTAACTAGTAACAATTGAGAATTACTCTAAAAATCTCGTAAAAAGTAGAAATCAGCTAAATACCCATATATTTTTCTATGTTTTAAAAAGATGGATTTAACTCTCAAATATATCTGAAAATTAATTGGTAGATATAAGAAGTGAAGCTTATATCTGGAATTTTTTTCTCAAATAGTCAATTTTCCCAGTCTAATTTCCTAGTCCCACTTGCCAAATAATGCTAACTTGAATAAGTTTTTGAAAGTCATTATGCTTTTTAGGGGTATTTTTCTGGTGCTTTATAAATCCTTTAGTAATGGGTCTGGACAAGCTGTATTAGTACCAGCCAGAGCTACACATCGTTTTAAACCCTGAATTCCACATATTTATTTATTTCTGTACTCTTTTACTACAGGTTAGGCTGTCCAGGAAGCAGGCTGTGAGACAGAATTTAGTGGGCAGCATGTTTATTAAGGGTACCCTCAGAGTCAATACCTGTGGAAGGGAAGGGAAGGAAGCAGGAGTAGACAGGGGGAGAAGTTGATCTGCAAAGTGGGCCCAGTGACAGCTTAGACCAACCACACAGGGAGCTGTGTAATCAAAATGGCTCTTCAAAGTTGTCCTGTGTTGGGTCCAAATGGTCAGGCCTTTATACTCCTGCCCTTCCAGAGTATGGGTCTCCCTGGAAAGGGTGTGCCTTGGCTGAGGATACTCTCTGCAGCTGGGGTGGCCCCTGGAGGGGCCAACAGCATCCCCAGCAGCAGCGGTACCCAGCCCTTTACTGAAGGGGGCTCTGGATGGCGTGGCTACGTGTCTACCATACGCTCTATCATTTGAGAAGCACATTCTATGTGGCAGGCCTGTGCTGGGGCATGTTCACGTTTATTGTATGACACAATTCTCACAGTACTTTGAGATACAGGTTGTGTTTTGCATTTTACATAAGGAAACTTGGCTTATGTTTGTTTTTCCTGATGAAAACCCAGCATGGGGCAATATTTCACAGGTGGCCAACCACTTGGAGCAGCCTGCTTGCTTATGTAGGGGAAGAGAGCCAGCTCTTTATTGGGAAGTGTCAAAAATTTGGATTTGATGTTCTGCTTTTAACTTCCTCTTGTACCCTAGGGTAATCATTCTTCTTTTCTTGCTCTCATTCCCTCTTTCATTTGAGTTTATAATTTTTAAAATATGTATATGTTGAGAAAAGACTAGCGAGAGCTACTAGGAATTCTCCATTCTCTTCCTGCTAAGGTTTTTGCAAAGGGGTGGGTTGTCTTGACCTGATAGGTACAAGCAGATTGTACTAAAGAATCAATCTCTGCTCCTCTGACTTGTTGCCCCAGAATTGCTTCCCTGCCCTTTATTGTATTTCGCATTAGTCAGCAACTGGATGTCCCAGCCACATGGAACACAGAGGTGATTCAAAAATTTATTATCTGATGATCTGGAAAGTTAACGCCAGCAGGGCAGTGCTTCAGTATCATCAAGAAAAGCAAATCAGTACTTATTAGAACTTTGGAAGCCATGTCTGCCAGGGAAGGGGCAAATACAGCTTTCTATGTGAGAAGTTTGACAGAAGATAGAAGAAAGACAGATATCAGGAGAAAACCAGTGGGAATGAAGCAAACACAAGGCAGCACAGAACAGGAGAGAGGACTGGAGTGAATTTCAGGACTGGCTCTCACATCAACTTGTGAGGTCGAATACAGCTCTTTAGGCCTTGATTTCTTTCTCCATAAAGATCCTTCAAAGCTCTGTGTTTCTACTCAGAAAGAGGCACAGCATCAGTGAAGACACAAGATTAAAAAAAAATGTATGAAAGCATAAAAAGTGAAGCAGAGAGATTGTATTACAGTTCTCTATTACTTTGGTTCTTTTAATTATATGAAACTACTAAAACAGTCAAATTGTTTTCATATTAAGATTTAATAATCATGTGAACTGATGGGGGAAGGGAGGATTGCTCATTATTTCAGAAAATTAAGACTCAGTCAATTTTCTTTTGGTGAGTGTTATAAAGTTCAGTGTTGAGATGGCCATTTTTATTTACTTGGAAAGGGTAAAAGTGACGTTTCCACAATGAAAGAAAGATTCTGAAGAACTTGGTACAATATAGAGAGAATTATAAATTCTTGGATATAGCAGATTGTAGCTCATGTTTACTAAAAATGCTTTGTTGGCCCAAAGAAAATGATGAAAGAATAATAATTCAGATGAGCAGAGGCACAAGAGATGAAATGAATTTAAAAAATATGCCAAGATAAAATTGAAGTAGAGTCTCTGCTACAATAATTTAAAAGAAATGCAGGCCTCTACCTTTTATTTAGTAAAAGTAATGTCAATGAACTCAAAGATATTAGTGCAGTGCCATAGCTTCAGATTTCAGTTCCCAAGTCACCAGCTTTGTGTTTTTGGGAAATCCACTGACACCTCTTTGAGCCTTAGTTCGTTCAGCTATAAAATGGATATGATGTTAGTACCTGTCCTTTTGAGGATTAAAAGCACCTGCACAGTGCCTGACACAAGACAGAAGCTCAAAAATATTAAAATAATGTAAATTTGAAACGAATGCCTTCATTTTTGCAAAGCTGTTCTGAAAATGGTAGCAATTACAGAACAGATACAGATGCAAAATGAGGATGACTGACTATTGTGACTAAAGTCATGTACAAACTCAATCGTTGAGATTTTAGCACAGGGAAAAGAAGCCAAGACTTGATATTCTAGTCATTATGCCATTTTCTGCTGGGACTCCAAAGCTTCATTACTATTTCCTGTCGCTTTAAATATTGCACTAATTACTATGTCCTCTGAGAACAAATTAACAAAATTCCATCTCGACTCCTGAGTGTAGAAATCACTTATTTTTATAAAGATTTTAAATGCTTACATTTTGAGTAGATACACATGCGGTAGGATACTCATGTAATTGATTTTCTAATCTTAGGAAAAAGGTTAATCAAATGCCCTGTTTGAGAAAGAGAGAAAACAGTCCTTTACTGTTTGTGCTTCTTTAAAATGCTTTCCTGGCATTATCAGTTGGTTGACTCAAAATATGACCTTATCCTGTGGGCGATGAACCAAATCTTTTCTAACTAAACCATATGGATATATTCTGCCTCCCTCCCAATTTTGGCTATTTAACTCTGTAGTATTCTATGTTGTACCTGTACTGAATTATCCAGAATGGAATGTTTCTTTTGGACCCTTCCTTTCTCCTTGTTGCTTTAGAAGTTTGTCGTGTGTAAATATGCATGATATGTGTATGAATAAAATACTATAATAACATTTCACCTCAAATGAATGCAGCAATGTGGCAATCTGACCTTTCAGGAACTTGGTCTAGAGCTAATAAATAAGTAAAACAGGCCACTGAGTGGCCAAACTAATATCGCTCAATCCCTGTACAAAAGCTGTTGCATTTTCCTATAAGAAAGCTTCCCAGACCCTTATTTAGAGCTTATTTGTACTTAACACCCAATTCTTACCCACACAGTTATCTGCCCTCACTACTACCCTCCATGGTTCACAATAGATTAGAAGCAGCAAATTGGAAGTGTTGTTCTAGGAAAGTAGATTTATAGTGTGGGGGTGGGGAGGTCATGGCTGATAGCTTCTAGGAAGAGGGAGAAAGACAAGTTATAAAACAGTTATAAGGACTAAAAAAGCACAGCAATCTGGGACCATTTAGTATTGGGGAAAATAGATTCCGAGGGCATCAATTTTATATATAAGAGAACAATTTTTAGAATTCATAATTATTTTCAAATTCCAAATTAATAAAGAAAGGTCGGGTTATGTTTAGAAGTTAAAAATGCAAGACAGTAGGTAATAAGATTTCAAAATATTTCAATTTGAATTTGAATTTCAATTTTAGATAGGTTTATTGAGGCATAATTTACATATAGTTAAATTCATCCTTTTTAGGTGTATAGTTTTATAAATTTTGAGAAGCACATATAGTTGTGTAACTACAGTATGTAGCTCTTCAAGTCTGGCTTCTTCTGCTTGGCATAATGTTTGAAATTCATCTATGTGAACTGATTAAATTTTTTAAAAAATGTTTTGTGCTTAAAACTGGAAGAACCTGCTCATCACCTAAGGTTTTTCTCATAACTGAGATTTGTTCTACAGATGATATAAAAATAGTGAGTTTTCTTAAAATAAATCTACACCATGGGAAAACAAGAAGCAGTATTCACCTTTGGCGGGGAGAGTAAATTGGTACTTTCTTATTCTTTCCTAAGTTTTTCCTTCTTTCCTCTTCTCGTCGTCAAATGAACATACCAGAAAACCTGTGGTTAATGCTCAGCATATTGTCTGGCATGAAATAGGTGTTCAACAAATAGTTATTTCTTTCCCCTTAACTTTTCTATTCATCTCTGCTTATATGCCACTTTCTTCTTTCCCCCCTCACCCTTTAATACTCTCCCTTCGAGTTGCTTTATAGGTCAGTCAAGGTGAGTAATTTTGATAAGAGTTGCTCATTATTGCCCCAACTTCCTTGACTTCTAAGAGGTGCCCTACAAATGTCAGTCTTTTCCCAAGCCTCTAGGTCTTAGTCACCTGTCGAAAAGTTATCCGAAAAAAAAGAAAAATAGGGCTCACAGTTTTGGCCTTTCATACTGTATTTATTTACATGTATGTGTCAGGCCCATTTTAGGATGCCAACTGAACTCACCCTTCTTTGAAATTGCCCTGTGGGAGGGAAGGGCCCAGGCAGCCATGTTTGTACTGTGTAACCTTTAGCCTCAGCTGATTAGGCTCGGAGTGGACACCTGATCTGCAGCAACCAATCATGAGCTGTACTGGCTTAATCAGATTCTCTCTCTTGAGAACTGAGACAGAAGAACCCAGAGACTCCACGGTGGACTCTTGAATTAAAAAGTTATGCCGAGCTGGCTTTCAAAAGTGGTGGGTAAGAGAAACCGGAGTATGAACCAGACTTGCTGAGAGACCTTTGGGGTCCATCAGGAGCCACAGAATTAGTCTCTGTCCTTACATGCCAGTTGCTGCCTTTTCAAGGCCTTGGAAGACTATGTTTTTTCCTTGGATGTCTGCCTGTGGGCTTGCCTGTTGTATCCTTATAGACACCACTTCCTGTTACTCATGTGAATGCGAATGGCTTCCAGTTCACTGCAACCAAACAATGTCTACTAGGAAATGGCCTTGCAGTTAGGATTTTTCTGGTCTTCTGATACAAATGTGCTTATATATAATAGATCTTCATAGAATATTTCAAAATTGTAATGTAATGAGTATATTAGTTTCTTATTGCTGTTGTAAAAAATCATCACAAATGTAGTGGCTTAAAACAACATAAAAGTTTTCACAATTCTGGATGTCAGAAATCCAGAATCAGTTTCACTGGGCTAAGGTTAAGGTGTTGGCAGGATTGCATTCTTTCTGAAGGCTTCAGGAAAGAATCAATTTCCTTGCCCTTTTCAACTTCTGCAGGTCACCTGCATTCCCTGGCTATGGCTTCTTCCTCACACCACTCTGACCTCTTGCTTCTGATATTGTATCTCCTATTATCTCTGTTAACCTTCTTGCCTTCCTTTTATAGGGACCCTTGTAATTATATTTAGGACTTACTCAGATAATTCAGCATAATCTTATCATATCAAAATCCTTAGCTTAATCACATCTGTAAAGTTCCTTTTGCCATATAAGGTTCCAGGGATTAGGATCTCAACATATTGAGGGCCATTATTCAGCCTACCACAGTGAAGATTTTTTTAGTATCACAAGGTCAGAGTTTGTCAGAAGAAAGGATGTGTTACTGAAGTATGTGAAGCTGAATGAAAAGTCGAGGAAGAATTAAGGGACAAGCAGATACGAAGTCTTATAGATTCTGAGTCTCAAAGGCCAAGAAGGTGAAAATGGAAGTATACTGATACATGAAGTAGTGTATTACTTGAATGTAGACTGTGATAAGTTAAAGATATATACTATAATACCTAAAGCAAACACTAAAATAACAAAGCAAAGAATTTTAACTAATGAGCAAACAAAAAAATTTAGAATGGAATCATAAGAAAACTCAATCCAAAAGAAGGCAGAAAAAGAAGGAAAAAGAAACAAAGAACAGATGGGACAAATAGAAAACAAATACCAAGGTGGTAGATTTAAAACTAACTGCATCAATAATAAGATTAAATGGTCTCGTTGCTCCCAATTGAAAGGCAGAAATGATAAGATTAGGTAAAAAAGCAAGACCCAACTATATCAGAAATATGAAGAAGGTATGTTAGTTATATTTATTTGATTTTTTTGATTATTCATCTGGTTATTTTCTTTCAAATATGGTTAAACATATTAGATATAACTTGAAGTGAACATCTTATGTGCATTTCATATTGAAATTTTACTCATCAGGTGAAATTTAGATGCATATTTATTATTACAAGACTGTAAGATCTGTTAATTTTAAGGAAAATAATTATTAAGAACTCTAAAATAGCTAAATAAATAAATGTTCAGATAATAGGAATATCAAGAGAGTATGTTAGCTTAATAAGTTTAGGGACCTTATTATATCTGTTTTGAGTCAATGAATGTTTATGAAAATGTAAATAATAATATAAGGTGAAACTCCAAAATCACATAAAACATCACTTGTGAGATGTCATTCTTAATCCCTACATATTGAAGAATATAAAGAGCATGAAGATAAGAGAAACTTATGTTACAAAAAAATGAGTTACCTGAAAATATCTCGCTCTTTCATCAGCCTCAGCTGAAAGCGAGCGTTTATTAAATACTCCAAATTATTGTTCCTATGCTATAATGGCAATTAAAAAAATTTGACTACTAAAATTTGTTTATAATAAAATAACTGTAATTAATTTTTAAAATCCTGATTTATGCCTGTATTTCAGAAATTCATTCTGTGATGGTAGAATTCAATTTCAGCTAAATATCAATTTTAACATTCAGCCATTTGACATTCAGCCAAAATATCCATTCAATGTGACTCTAGTGCATGTGTATATGTCCATATCATGTTTTTTAAACTAAAAATTATATGAATATGAAAAGCCCTGAGTCTCTAATATTTTTCCCCCAGCTTTATTGAAATATAATAGACAATTAGTTGCTCATATTTACATTGTGCAATTCAATGAGTTTTTTTCCCCAATTGTAGTTGGCATACAATATTAGTTCCAGTTGTACAGCATAGTGATTAGAGATCTATATAACTCACGAACTGGTCACCCCACTAAATCAAGTACCCCTCTTCCCCCTTACATATTTTTTACAACATTGTTGACTATTTTCCTTATGCTACACTTTATATCTCCATGACTATTTT
>NW_006435837.1:3070079-3072784 GCF_000325575.1 Pteropus alecto | reverse complement strand
TTTTGTATCTCCTTGTTAAAGTTCTCACTGAGTTCATCTACGCTTCTCCTAAATTCACTGAGCATCTATATAACCAGTGTTTTGAACTCTGCATCTGTTGGATTGCTTGACTCCATTATATCTGGATCTCTGTTCTGTTCTCTCCTATGGTTTCTGCTTCTTTGTCTTTCCATTTTGGCTGGCTTTCGGTGTCTGTTTCTATGTATTAAGCAAACAGTCCTGAGAGGGGTTTAGCTGCAGGCCAAGTTTATAGCTCCAGCCTGTGCCCCTCCCGGGCCACCTGTTAAGATTCAGCCAGCAATCCACAGATGCTGAGCTTATAGTTGCCTCAAGAGGCCACGCTAGAAACCGAGGTCAGCTGCCACCAGTGTGCGTCTTGGCACTGCTCAGCAGGTGGCACATATCTCGCTAAAGACACAACTGGATGTAGCTTGGGTGGGGCTGAGAGTTGTGGGAGGCAGAGTTTTAGGGAATCTTCTGGGCAGAATGACCTCTGTTATTCAGTTCTATGATGTCTCATCTATGGTGGCACTGAGTCCGTCCACTGGGAGGGAGGAAGGCTCAACAAAGGAAACCACCATCACTTCTGCCCAAGAGAAAGCCTCACCTTGGCCCTTGCTCCAACAACTTACTGTCCCCCTGTAAGTCCCTGGTGCCTCCTCAGCAGCTGATATGGCGCTGGTGATCAGAGCGAGCAGGTCCGTCACAGCAAAATTCTGGTCGTGACATGGCTCCTTTAAGAGGTGTGTGCAGCTGCCGGCTGCCGCAGCCTCTGCCCCACTCAGCAGCTTGGGCCGGGGCAGCCTTGTATCTTTGCCCCCTCCTACCTCCAACCATTGTGTTATGATTTCTTATTTCTCTCTCTAGTTGTAGGACTTCTGTTCATCTAGACCCCAGTAAACTCTGCTTGCTGTTTGCTCTGTGTTTCTGTCACAATTTTGATGTGGTCGCAAGAGGGGGTGAACGAAGCTTCTATCATCTACGCCATTTTGCCCGCTCTCTAATATTCTTTTATGATTTTAAATAACTGTATAAAATGGAATCATTAGACTGTATCATAATTTAATTATTCCCTTATTTTAACCATTCAGGTTTTCCCCCACATTTCTGAGTGATTATAAATGTTCTGAATGTCTAGTACGATATATCTTTAACTTCATCTCTGAATTGTTTCCTTTCCGGAAACCCTGTGTTAATTTCATTCCTACATCTAATGTATGAGTGCCATTTTCCTAAAGTCTTGCCGATAGCAAATATTATGCATTTTATAATTTACAATTTGATGGGCAGAATTGGCATCTCATTATTAATTTAGTTTGCAGGCTCTCTGGTTAATTAGTCCAATTTCTTTTTTTTTTTTAATAATATTCTTATTTATGTCCTTTCCCTGTTGTCCAATTAGTATTTTTCATGTTTATTTACAGGAGTTCCCTGTTTATATAGCAAGGATATTAACGTTTAGTCATCAAAAATGAAAAATGTTGACTTAGAAATGTCTTTCATATACTCATGTGTTAGCTACCTTGATAGGCTCGGATAGAGTGGGTGGAAAGGGAATTCAAGGGTGCTTACTGGGAACATTATTAATGGGGCGTGTATGAGAGAGAGTGGAAATTCAGTTCATCCTCAATACACCTCCAGACTGATTCTCCTAAAATAATAATGTCAACATGCCTTCTTCTGCTCAAAATCTCTCCAGTTATCTTTGTCAGCCATCTAGTAAAGCATAATTTCATCCGCCAAGCATTAATGTTTCTCTATATTTAGGCTCTAAATATTTATTTTCAAATTGTGTCCATTTCAACCCAACTCCGTCTAGACCAGTATAATGTATAAGTGCTGAGGATATAGTGATGACAAGGTCTCTGTCTTCAAGGGGCTCGCAAATGAAGTGGTAGGGACAAATAAATGGAAAGATTGCAATTCATAATATCAACCTCATGTCAGAAACATGCAAAGTTCATTATGGAGGAATAGAGGAAGAAGGACATGACTGGAAGAGAGAAGTGAGGAAATCTTACTAGGAAAGAAGAAGGCTAAAATGCATCTTGATGGATGGATAGTTGTTAGTCAGGCAAAGAAAGGTTAAGGGGGAGGAGGAACACTCTAAGAGGGAAAATCAGGTGAGACTCAGTTCAGGTCCAGTAGAAGGATTGAGAGGAAAGTGGACGAATCTGTGGTGGGGCAGAGTCCAAATAGCATGTTTCGTTAAGGGGTTTGGATTTTAACCAGGATAGTGGAGAGCAACTGAAGAGTTGTAAACAGAGGACTGATCTGATTAGGGTTATGCTTTACAAAGACCACCCTGGCTGCTTCCTAGGAAATCAATCAGAGGGGAATATTTAGAGTAACTGTAAGTTTGTTGGGCTTGAGATACTCTTGATTTACACCTGTTGTCCAGGGATTCTGCCCAGTTTCGCATTTGTCCTGAGTTTTTCATTTTTAAATGAAGTATTCTATTACAAAGCATTAAAATACATGGATAAGTTTGGTAAACCTACGTTTTGTACTTACAGTTTCTATCATGGTCTTATCTAGTAGTGAGATGCATATTCACTAAGCAGAGGCCTCATTTTATTGTGCAGTTAAATCTGGAATAAGACCAATGATAGCCTACCTCTCTTTTTCAGATCCTTTCCAGATGCAAGGTAGCTAATACCTGCCTTTCAATAAGGGGAGCATGCAGGCTGCTCCCTGATAAAACC
>NW_006435837.1:3052288-3070033 GCF_000325575.1 Pteropus alecto | reverse complement strand
TATTTGAAGCTACTGTCCCTGCCAATCTCTTTGTGTGCCAGCTATTTGCTGTGACTCATCTTAGCAGCATCAGTGGGAAATGTGGGACATCATAGGTTAGATGTATGTAAAGTATGCATAGGAATTAAAAGCTGAGAAGTGCTGCTGTGGAATGTAGAAAGGGTAGTCTTAATGCTTTTGCTACAGGGGTTTTGTTGCTCGTTGTAAAGCACGAACCTACATCTATTTCCTCATTTATTGCATTATTTGCTAATGCTTATTTTTCGTTTTTGCAATAATCCTTTTTGACATCAATGAGCTTAAGGGAATGTAAATGAAAAATTAAATATTGAATTTGCACCTCTCAATAGTGCTAATGTTGAATGTATAACCTGTACAAAGTATTTGTGCACATTTATCACTGGGCTCAGAGGCCGTAGAGATGTCACTTATCACGTGGAAAACAGAAGACCCAAAGCTGCTAAAGAAGCATTATCATCTGCTTCAAAAGGTAATCGTCATTGTGAGGAGACTGCCTGGAGATGGTGATTTACCGCATGCAGCTGCAGATGGTGTGTTCTGGCTGCTCCTGACATTTGTGGGCCTCGGGCAAGAGGACAAATGAAGGCCCACATTCCATTAGGTTTAAATAGTTACAAGTTATAAATCAAGCTAGTAAACTGTTAAATAAAATATGTTCTATGCTCCTACCTTGAAAAAATACCTTCATTATGACAAAAAAATGTGTAAAGTTATGGTTTTTATACGGAGTTGGCAAAAACTCAAAGTTGACTGAACTTAAATTTGGACATATCTGAATGTTGTCTTGATGGGCTGGCAAAGTTTAGATGAGTAATACAAGAAAAGCAGTATACAATTCATGAATTATTATATATTCCATAAAACTGTTTTCTTCCTTCATTTCAGAAAAATCACTAATTATATTTTATTTGAGCTTTTCATATAGTTTGTTTTCTATTGACAGCAAATATATGAAGAACTAAAAAATAAAACTTAATTATATTAAAAATGTATAAAACTTGAATATATGTTCACCCAAATACGTAAATTAAAGCAAATTTAAAATATACACAATTAAGTTACTTTTAATGCTTTCAAAATGATATTTTTTCTTCTAAAATATTCAAAATTATCAAAAGCAAAAATACAAGTTATAATTAATGAATATCATCAAATTTTACAATCAAAATTAAATAAAGATGAACATTTCAATTTAAGTCTACAATTAACATTAAAATCCAAATGTATTAAGAAATTTTATAAAAATAGAAGTATTCACAATTCTAGGGTTCACTGTCTATCTAGTTGCCAAATTAAAGAATCTGTAGCATGCTTCATCCATGTTATAGCTAGATTTATATATACTTGTAGATAAATATTTAAAACTAAATAGATGTATATGTACAGATATATGTACACACACCAATTTAAGAATTGTATGAATTATTTAATATTGGAAAACATTAAAAATACATAATAAATCATTAGTGCCTTTGGAACTAAGAATTGGAACAAAAAGAAAAGCAAGGCAATGAATTCTCAGCACTAATTGGAAATAATACTTGGTTATGCATAAGTCTACTGCATTCTTGCTATCTGCACGGAAACATTTGACAAGTTAATTAATTTGCCTTTTTTCTTATGTAAGTTCCTCTAGTGCACAGCTTCTCCTTGCACTCTACAATTGTTTGTCTCTGATTTCAGCGACAGCATTTGGATATAATTGTTTTTTTTTCATGTATGGAGTCAGGTGGGTTCTAGACTTATTGGGGGGATCACTCTATAAATTATATAAATGTCTAATTACTATGCTGTACATCTGGATATAGTTGCTTCTTCTTTCTAGAACACTGGAAAAGAGATTCCTGAGCTTTGAAAGGTGTTATTGCTTCATAGTCTACCAGCATTGAGCTTTGAATCTTGAGTGATAGAGATGTTTGTGAATTTTAAAGGAATCTTTTTTGTGTGTGTTTGTGATATGCTCAGGGCAAGGGTCCTTCTTGTCTACATTTAAGAGTATTTACATTTCACTTTGTGCAACACATATTTTCATTTAGCTCAAACAGCTGAACATCATTCCAAGTTTTCTTATACACATACAAAAAGTGAAGCAATAGCTATCAATGTGTTGGCTCCATCAGAAGATGAAGAAATTCACCAAGAATGAAACGATACAATTTATAATAGTGTCATCAGATGCTTCAGGTAAATAACTAGTTCATTTCAATTAAAGTCTGATATTTGCATCTAATTTATGAAATTAAATAAAGCTTTTGATTGAGGCTTATTTAAAAGTGAAAATGAGTATAGCCAATAATATTGTAATAACTATATATGATATCAGATGATTAATGGACATATTAGGGTGATCACTGCATTAGCTGTATAAATGACTAATCACTAGATTGTATACCTGAAACTAATATAAAACTGTATGTCAAGTGTAATTAAAATTTTTTAAAAATTAAAAAAGTGAAAGGTAAAACATCTGCCATTATTGTCAATAAAGCCATAGTAAATTTATTTAAAAAGTTCAACATTTGAAGATAAAATTATTTGTTTTGAGGATACTGGTTAAAATACAAGTTTTGGTATAGCACAACATCATGGTGAAAACAATGTTCTTACTAAAATTAAGAAATCTATGGAACCAAAATATACTTGGAATTAGTTAAGGTCCATACATAATTTATAATTGTCTACAAACAAGCTGAAATATTCTACCAATCAAAATAGAAGACGCAGTTGTCAGAATTTACGAATGATTCTATTTATACAATGTTAGAGTAATTGAAATGCAAAATTTTCACGACAAAGCTAATGTTGAATTAAAAATACTTAGCATGACAGTATGTTCTTTCTCTTTTTCCTGGCAGGTGAATTTAGAAATGTTTGAGGCTTTGAAGAACTACTTTGTGAATCAATCTAAATGTTCTACATTGTCATTGAATGTTTTTGTGAGTCTTCTAAATCCTATTACATTGTTTTCTCAAAACCATTTGGAAATTTTTAAACAAAGTATTCAAAGAATGTCCACATTTGAAGATTTTAGAAAAATAAAATCACTGCAAACAAAGCTTGCAAACAGAAGAACAGCGAGATTTATCTATTCAAACAACAGGGGAACTAAACAAACACATGGAATTTAAGATGCCTGCGTCAAACTCTTCAGTGATTTCCCGGTGGCTTTCCTTTATCCTTGGAACTAAGACTGAAAACCTTCAAATCCCAAACAACTGACTTATAAACAGATTTAGAAGAAACTCATTCTCAGGTTAAAAAAAAGAGTTGGGAATAGGCAATACTTCATTTTTAGGAGATACAAGGCTGAGACGTGGTCACCAAGGAGGCATAAGATAGGAATGTGGGTGCTGGGATAGGCTCGGAACGGCAGCAAGAGTTCATTCAAGGTTGGCAAATGAGCGACTTGGTGTTAAATTGGGGTGGTTTGGAGCGTAACCCTAAGAGTGGAGTGGGACAGGGAATCAGGCAGAGTAGGGAGTCCTGCCTACACTTGCACTTAAAAAAATTTTTTTTTTAATTAAATTTTTTATGGTGACATAGGTTAACAAAATCCAATAAGTTTCAGCTGTACATTTTAACAGTAAGGCATATATATATTTACATTGCGTGTTCACTTCCTATAGTTAAATTTCCTTCTGTCACCACATATTTGACCCCCTTTCTACCTCCCCACTCCCCGCTCCCCTCTGGTAACTACTAGTCTATTGTCCATGTCCATGAGTCTCTCCTTGTTTGTTCTGTTCATTTGTTGCTTTTAGGTTTATATCCCACGTATTAGTGACATACTGTGGTTTTCAACTTTTTCAGTCTGGCTTATTTCACTTAGCATGATTATCTCAAGGTTGATTCATGTTGTTGCAAATGGCAGTATTTCATCTCTTCTTATGGCTGAGCAATATTCCATTGTATATATGTACCAAAGTTTCTTTAGCCAATCATCTATCATAGGACACTTCAGTTGTTTCCATGTCCTGGCCCTGTGAATAATGCTGCTATGAACATCAGTGTGCACATATCTTTTCGGATATGAGTTTTCAAGTCTTTGGAGTAAATACCCAGTAGAGGGATTGCTGGATCATATGGTAGATCAATTCTTAGTTATTTGTGGAACCTCCATACTGTTTTCCATAGTGGCTGTACCAATTTGCAGTCCCACCAGCAGTGTATGAGGGTTCCTTTTTCTCCATATCCTCTCCAACATTTGTGACACTTGCATTTTTTTTGAATGCTGAAAACCAGGGTTAGTGTCAGGCTAGAGAGCTGCCAAGGGCACAAAATTTAAGGTGGCATTCACTCTCAGGTGTTTGCAAGTACATCTGAGACCCTGAGAGTGAGTGCTTCCTTATATGCTTTACCCTTGGTGCTTCTCTTTCCTTACTCTAGTCCAGGCTCTGAAGAAAACATTTTCTACACCCTAACAAGGGTTACCAAATCTAGTTCAACATCACAGTCACCCAGGGACTTATTCTTGAGTTCTTTTTTAATGTAGGTTTTAAAATGCAGATTCCTAAATCTCCCCTTCAATTATACTAAGAATCTCTAAGGGTAGAATTCAGGGATCTGCGTTTTAAAAAACTACTTCAGTGATTCTGATGCAGGAGATCTATAGGATCCACTGGCTTTTAACATTTAGATGCTGTTCTTCATGTTTGACCTCATGGCTTGATCCTGGTAGGTAATTTGGTGGAGAATATTAAACATACCCCTTTGTCATGTACTCTGAACCAACTGAGAAATAGCTGCAGGATCCATGTGTGAATTAAAGAATAGCATCATTGGTCAAAGAAGAAACTGCAAAGGAAATTAGAAAATACTCGGAATTGAATGTATCAAAAATTGTGGGATACATATAACACAGTGCCTAGATGAAAATTTATAGCATTAAATGGTTATAAAGAAATAAGAAGATTCTCAAATCAATAGTCTATGCTTCCACCTATGAAACTAGTAAAAGAAGAGCAAATTAAACCCAAAGCAAGTGAAAGGAAGGTAATAATAAAACCAGAGCAGATATCAAGGAAATAGAAGAGAGAAAATATTAGGAAAAAAATCAACCTAGAAGTTGATTCTTTGAAAAGATCAATGAAATTTATAAACCTCTAGACAGGCTGATCAAAAGAGAGAGAGAAGGAGAGAGAGAGAGAGAGAGAGAGAGAGAGAGAGAGAGAGAGAGAGAGAGAGAGAGAGAGAGAGAGAGAGAGACAGAGAGAGAGACAGAGAGAGAGAGAGAATGCAAATTATCAATACCAAAAATGAAAGAGAAGACATCACTAAAGATCATATAGACATTAAAAAGATAATAAGGGAATACTGTGGACAGCTTTATACCAATAAATTTGATAAATTACATGAAAAACTTTGAAAGACACGAATTACCAAGAACTCACTGAAGAAGATATAGATAATCAGGATAAGTTTATTATTATTAAATAAATTGTTTTTATAGTGAACCCTCTTTCCTCAGAAAAACTACAGGTGAATTCTACCAAGCACTTATGGAAGCAATAATAACATTGCTATACAAACTCTTCAATCAAAGAGACGAGGAATAAAGTTTTCTCAACTCATTTTATGATGCCAGTGTTACCCTAATACTAAAACCACACAAAGACATAACACAAAAACTATAGACTAATATTTCTCATAAACATAGATGCAAAAATCTTTAATAAAATGTTAGCATATCAAATTCAGCAACTTATGAAAATGATATTACACAATGAAGAAGTGGGGTTTATTCTAGGAATGCAAGGATCTAAAAGAATCTATTAAAAAGCTAAAACTAATAGGTGAGTTTAGCAAGGTTGCATGCATGATACAAGGTAAAAATGCAATATACTAGCGATGAATAACTGAAAATTGAAGTAAACAATATAATTTATAATATAAAAATATGAGATATGTAGGCATAAATCTAACAAAATATGTGCAAGATTTTAATGCTGAAAATTATAAAACATTACTGAGATAAATTAAAGAAAACCAAATATATATAGATCTCTAATCACTATACTGTACAATTGAAATGAATATGTTATTGTATGCCAACTATAATTAAAAACTCATTGAATTGTACAAAAAAAAAAACAACAAAAAAAGAAGACCTAATAAGTGGAGAGTTATATCATATTTACGAATTGGAAAACTCAATATTAAGATGCCAATTCTCTCTGACTTAATGTATAGATTCAATGCAATCCCAGTCAAAATCCTTGCAGGATTTTTTGGTAGTAGTTTGCAAGGTGATTCTAACATTTGCATTCATGTGCAAAAATATAACATCAGCTTTATCGTTAGAAAAAATAATGCTATAAAACATTTATTGAATGTTTACTGTGTTCTAGATATTGCTTCACATACTTTGAGCATATTAAGAAATTGAATTCTCACAACTTTCTAAGGGAAGTGAAATAGTATTATCCCCATTTTATGGATATGCAGACACAAAGAGGGCAAGTCACTTGTCTGAGTTTATTAGCTTTTGGATTAGAGAGTTTGCGATTAAATCCAGGCAATTGGAATCCAGAGTCTGGCAATTTAACTACTTGGAATCACCAGTTTCTGTACCACTTAGCTATTGCTGCAAACAACCACAAAATCTCAGTGGCAACTAATAACAAGCATTTAGTTTTCACATGTCTGCAGGTTGGCTGGCATAGCTTTGCTGATTGTGGCTGGGCATATTTGGGCAGCTCCAACTGTAGATTGAGTTTATGTCTTCTCCACATGTCTCTCATCCTCCTTGAAGTATTGGCTTAGTCATGGCCTGCTCTTTACATGGTGATAACAGAAGAAAGAGGGCTCCCTATTAGAGCTAAAGCCCACATCAATCTTTCTACTAGTTCTACCTTTAATTAATTGCCCAAGCAAATGGGGAGCAAGTAGAAAACTGCTGGTCTCTCCTGGCAGGGCAAGGAAGCCCCACCCTGCTGTGCTTATAACCAGAAATGACAATAAGCCCTGGGAATTCCTCCCATGGGCAGGATGCCTCCAGAAGGTTAAACACAAGAGGAGGGGTCATTTCTGTCAGTGACATTTATATCACCTGATGGAAGATTAATAGATGTCTGTTTTTGTCTATATTTGTAAATATCTCATGAAAAGAAGAGTGAAGGGCGAAAGCTCTGTTTACCACTTCCCCGAGGACATAAAAGTGTTAGGAGAACTTTCTACTAAGGGCCAAGGAGAAACATAGAAAAGAGCTTTTTCTCTCACAGAAGGTGAGGACTGGATTCTATACTTCATAACATCCCCCTTCCAGTACCTAACACAGAATTATTCACATAGAAGAGTTTCAAGATATATTTGTAGTTGAACAATAAGAGAAACTGTTGCATTTTCACTCTTGAAGGACCTCCAAAATTTCCCTCTCTCAAACCTCACTTTCTGGGGATTCTTTTTGGCTTGGAAACAGAAATGCTTGCTTGCATTCTGAGAGGTATTTTGGTCATTTGTTTCAGTTGCCCAAGTTCCTCCAATACAGCATAGAAGAGGCTTGCCCTATTGAGGTTTAGAATTGGTTGCAAAACTAGCCCTGGGTAGCAAAACTGGCAAATCCAGCTTAGTGTGTATATGTGTGAGTTTGCTGTATTTGTGTTTGTGATTTGTGTATATGTGTGCACATGTGCATGCACTTTGAACAGAGTTTCCACAGGAAAAAGAAAGATGAGATGTTGCCCAGCTGCATTGTTCTGGCAGTACTTTTTCACATAATTCTCCATGGAAGTTTCTGCAGTGCTCCAATCCCTTCCTGGCTTCCTGTTTCTATAAAATGGCAAAAATTTACTGAGTCTCTACAGGTTAAGCCTAAAGCGATCCCTGAGACAGTTTTAGACTGCCCATTCTGAGATAGGATGGTATAAGATGGGAGTTAAGGAGGCCTGTGCCCTTATAATATAAACCAATCATTAGTGGAAGGAATTTGGGGTAGGCAACTAGTAGTGTCTGCTCCAGATGTTTTGTTAATAGCAATAGCTTCCAGCATGAGTTTTCTAAGAAACTATGACAGAAATGCTAAAGTTTTAAGCATAGAAATGTAGTTTCCATTCCCTCTGGATTCTAGTCAATGGAGTATACAAACTCATTGTGAATCAGACCCCTCTTATCCTCATCTCCAGACTCTCTCAACCTCACATGTCTCCTGGATAGTCTGCCACTCGTGTTGGTATGGCAACCATCTCTGTGTGGGCCCAAGTGGTCCCTTTTGTGGAGGCTGAGGCCTAGACTCTTTGCCTCCTTTCACTGTTCCCCAACTTAAATACAACCAGTGGGTGTGGTATCTGGTTTTCCCAGTGACTGTCAGGTGATGCAACAAGGAAGTACAGGTGAGTTAACTCCACATGGAGTGAACTTTGATCTATGGGAAACAGGAGACTGAGGTGAGCCAGCAGGTAAATCCCCTCTCCATTCCTCCCTTCCATGGACTGTTCTGAGACATCACTTTTTTGTGTTTAGCCTGTTTGGAGGCATCTTACATGGCTAAGTGATTGGCCGTGTCTCTTTGAGAAGCAGTATCAGTACAAGAATTCATCCTTTCACATTCGCTGTTAATCTTTCCCTGCCTCACTTCCCTTTTCCTCCTCTCTTGTCTTAGGATTGCACCTTCTAATAAAGTATTAGCACTTAGGCCTAAACTCAGGCTCTCTTTTATAGAGAACATAGGCTAAGATAGTGTGGTCCAAAGTTTCTGTAATCTCCTAAAAGCAAGGTTTCTGATGAATCATGTGGCTAATGTGGCCTAGACCTGAGGCTTCTTACCTTCTACTCCAAATGTATATACTTTGGGGTCCACATTCAGGTATGCTCATAGGTATATGACTAAGCTTGCAGAACAGACTCAGTAACCAACCAGTTATGAAGACCAGAGGCCTGCCTCCTACCTAGTCACAGGTTATGCAGAGTAATAGACAATACAGGTATCCCATCATGGGGATACCTTGCTTGGTGTTCCTTTTGTATAGAGACAGGGGGTAAAAAGGTGGGCAGGAGCCAGAGGTGCTCATACACCTGAGCCCCAAAAAGTGAGAGGGAGGGAATAATGGGGAAGCCCTGTTGGGTGGGTTTACATCATGGGAGCTGGAGGTAGATGTGAACACCACTCCACGATCCATGACACAAGCTATAGGAGAAGTATGGAACTATGTCCATCCTCACTTTAGAGGCATGGAGGTCCTGCCCAATGGTAAATATGGCCAGATTAGGCTACTGCCACTCAGATTAGCCTCTCTCTTTCTCTTAGAGAGGAACAAGAGATTAAAATTGAGAGGGGAGTAGGAAGCCCATTACTGGGGAAATCTGAGGAGAGAAGGATTAGTCGTGCCCCTTCAGGGAGAGATAATATCATTTCTTTGTTTGAAATGTTAACTAGAATTTTTTTAAAAAATCAGAGATAGAAATAGTACATCTGGATTTCAACAAGACATGTGACAAAGTCTCTCAGGATATCCTTGGACTAGAGTTTGCCATCCTTGACATTATTGACACTTTGGGTAGGATTATTCTTTTTGTCGGGGCTGTCTTGTACATTGTAGAATGTTTAGCAGCATCCATAGCCTCAACCCACTAGTTGCTGTAGTACCCCTCCTGTAGTTATGACAACCAAAAATGTCTTCAGACATTGCCAAATGTCCCCAGGTGGGCAAAATTTCCCCTGGTCGAGAATTGATGCTTTAGATATTGATGTGCTCCACATATTTATCTCTGATCATTCTGTTGTCTCTCTGTACTCTCTTGATGATTTATTCATTTCCTGTATCCCTTCTCAGTGCATGGCATCTCTGTGTTACCAAGTTGCCCAAGTGATGAAAGGAATCATCTTTCCATGCCTCTCCTTTATCACCACCACAATGAATTAGTCACCACATGTGCTTTTTCCTTAATAGCTCTTTAAGCATCCATTGTTCTCCAGCCCTGAGATTACTGCCTTAGATTCTGCCTTTATAGTTTTTTTTTGTCTGAATTAATCTCTCTGACACTAGTATTACCTCCTTCCAATCAATTATCTACACAATGACAAGAATTATCTTTCAAAAACATGAATCCCTTGTTTAGGCTCCTTCAAAGCTTCCCCATAGCCAGCAGGATGTAATCCAAGCTCCATACTTTGAAAATAAGGCAACTTGTGCAGGACTTGAAGTAGATGAGACAAGCAAGGCACCTTGGGTGCAAAGTTTAAGGAGGCATTTACTCTCAAGGACTCTGTAAAGGTAGGGTTGGTGCTTGAGAGTGAGTGCCATCTTAAATTTTACCCCCTAGGTGGATAGCTTGCTCCAGCTTATTGATTTGCCTTTGCACTGGACACTGTTACTCTCTGGTCTCATCTCTCATCACATCCCTATTCAAGTCCTCATTTCTAACACAGTGGGTTGCTTCTAGTCCCCTGAACTCACCTTATTCTTATTGCCTGAGCAGTGGATTCTTTCTGAGGCTTCGGAGTACTGATAGAGGGACATAAAATGGTAAAACATTGGTCTCACGATGAATCCTAAACATCAAAAAAGCAGCAAATGTAATTTTTTTTTCAAATTTTCTTATGGTGAAATACACACAATATAAAACTTACCATTAAATATACAGTTCAGCGATATTAGATATATTCATGTGGCTGTGCAGTCATTACCAACACCTATCTCCAGAATTCTTTCATCCTGAAAAACTTAAACCATTCTCTCCAGGCGCTAGTCCTTGGCAACCTCCATTCTACTTTTTGTCTTTATAGGGTTTTGACTACTTTAGGTACCTCATATAAATGTAATCATAAAGTATTTGTCTTTTTGTAATTGGCTTATTCCATTAGCATAATATCCTCAAGATTCATCCATGTTATAGCATATAATAGAATTTCCTTTTTTAAAGGCTGAATAATATTCCATTGTATGTATATACCACATTTTCTTTGTCCATTCATCTGTCCATGGACATTTGGGTTGCTTCCATGTTTTAGCTATTGTACATAATGCTGCTATAAACATGAGTGTACGTGTAAGTGAGATCAGGCAGTATTTTGACTTTCTGAGCATAATGGTCTCCGGGTTTAGCCCTGTGGTCAAAAATGACAGGATTTCCTTCCTTTTTTAAAGGCTGAATAATATTCCATTGTATGTATATACCACATTTTCTTTGTCCATTCATCTGTCCATGGACATTTGGGTTGCTTCCATGTTTTAGCTATTGTACATAATGCTGCTATAAACATGAGTGTACAAATATCTCTTTGAGATTCTGGTTTCAATTCTTTTGAGTATATATCCTGAAATAGAACTGCTGATCATGTGCCAATTCTGGCAAATACGGTGTTTTAAGCCTAGCTCAAAGGCATTCATTTTGATAAAAGCTTATACATGTAAAACACAAAGAAAAATATTGAAATCCACCTTTCATTACAATCATTGCCATAACATCATATCTCATAGCATATAGTTGCTGTGGTATAATTTACTTTAAAAAACTTCAGCAAAGATAGTATGATAGAAATTTGTGCATGTTACTTTGAGTCTATACCCTAAGGGCAGTTGTTAACACTCAACTAATTGAGGATATTAATTTCAGGGATTATTCTCCCTTGAAAGACTCTAATCAGAAATCAACATTCCCAAAGCAACTACTATAAACCCTCAAATATCTTTATCTCAGATCAATATTACAGGCTTTGTTAATTAGCCTAACGGATGTTAGAAATAATTTCTCATTGGTGAAATGAGTGGTATTCATGTGGTATGCAGTAGCTAGGAATACTGTTTAGGAAGTTCTGCCCTTGCATGATAGAAGTATAAGAATCTGGCGAAGCCAATAGCCCACAGCCCTTTAGAATAGCACTGTAGGCTTAGGATTCCAGACTGGTCCCTTGTTTAGCCATTTATTGGGGGACTTGGTTACCTGATTCTGACTAGAAGTTTCGGTAAACTCAACAATCTCAGTTCTACAAATGTATCTCATGTGGACCTTTCATGCAAAGTGCAGTAGGAGCAGCTAAAGGGTAACTAAGCTGGAACATAGTTGGACTTTCAAGACAGATTGTATGGCTGTCAAGTGTCTCCTTGCTATGTCTGTATGAGTGTCAAAATTTGCTGATGCTTGCTTTTATTATAACATACTATCTGATAGAAAGGTTGTTAGAGAAGACACCTATTGCCCTACCTACTTCTAACTATTGAAGGCTACTCCTTTCCAATCCCCAAATCCTAAAACTTGTGACCCACCAATTCACACAGGTCAATTTGCTATAGGTGTCTTATTGGAAGCAATGAGAAGGTAAATCTGCCTATTTAATCTTTGTCCCAATTTGGATATGCTTGCCTGTTTGTAAAGGAGATCTCAACCCAGTAGTAATTCTATCATCCTTTGGCCTTTGGCATCTTGTAACATATAGCCCTTGAGTTAAAGAACTGGAAAAAATCATCCCTGTGAAGCTAGATACTCCAATACCTTGACAACTCGTTCTTATATATTGCCTCCCCAAAATCCAGAAATAAGGCTCAGATAAATTTTAAAAATTACATATAGATAAAAAGTGAAGGTGGAATGTTCTATTATATTTACTTTTATGACCCTAGGAAATATAAGACGTTAGGTGTACTAAGCATAACTGAAGAGAAACACTGCATATTAAAGTGTGTCTGAAAGATGGAACAGACATTTCATAGTGCCACAGCCTTAAGTGGAAAATCATTGAATTTTTATAAACAATTAAATGAACAATAGTTAACATTTTCTTTAATTGTTTAAGCTGAAACCATATTTTATGAGCAACAAATTACAAAGACTGTAAATGTATGTTATAATTATAAAGTGAGAAGATTGATTTTCATATATTGCTCACAGAGTCAGTCTCATGGATTACTGTCATAATCAAATATAACTTGAAACCATATCAACAGGACTTATTTTAATGATATGCACATAATTGCTATTGTGCTGAGTCGTGATTTAGCTTAAATGGTAAACAGATCACTTAAAGGATATAATTAGTATTACATTTACAGAGTTGAATCAATTTTTGTGCTTTTCTCTTCTTACTCTGATGCAGATTATAGATCCTGGAGAATTAAAGCTGACAGTTTTGCCTCGTCTTTAAACTGCCTCATGAACACACTGAAAATAGCACTCGCTTAAAGTTGAGACTGAGCTAAAACATACCAACATTTAGGGTCCCATTGTTCTTCATGCATCATTATAGGGCCAAGATAGAGATTCCTATGCTCTCACTCCCCACCTTGGGGTACTTGTATCAGCTTTTAGCCTGACTTGTAGCATCAATCCAGTGAGTGTGGTGGTATCATAAGGAGATTACTAAGAAAAGGGAGAACCTGAAATGTGAGGAACGGTGGGCCAAAAAGTGACTCAAATAGGCCCTCTCTTCTTCCTCTTACTCTTTGTTCAATCTCTCTCCCAAATTATCTTGGAGCTCCATACAGGGAAAACACAAAATGAAATTGAACATTCAGCACATTTGCTTGGCACCAAACTGCTATGAAAAGCTGTCAAAGTCAAATATTTATGTCAAGATGTTTTCACACTTATTTGTGCATAGAATGTCTCTGGGTAAGTTTTGAGGGGATATCAATTAATTAAAAAAAAAACACCTTCCCTGGTGGCTCTCTTGGGGCTCCTACCCATGGGTCTCTGACTCTACATCTTGAGGTGCCCTTTCCTCCTTCTGAGATTGCCAGTCTATCACCTTCAGCTCAGTGTTTCAGAGTCTTCAGCTGTAATGCCTCCTTGATGCTACTACCTTGGCTAAAAGCTGATATAAGAACCCCAAGGTAGAGAGCAGCAGCAGAGTAGTACCTTCGAGACGTATGGAGAGCCTTGGGCTATGGAGGGCTGGGGAATCAGGGAGAAGAGAAGCCTGAGTGTAGGTGTGTTCGAGCTCAGCTTTAGCTGTTAAGTGGGTGTTTTTTTGTGTGTGTTGCAGCAAGTACCATTAATTTTGTGCTTGAAGAAAACCAAATGGAAATTACCTCTGGAATCTGAATTGCTGGGATCCCTAGAATAGAGAATGATAGTATTGGGGTAAAGGATAAAGGGAAGAGAATGAGAGATAAAAGCTGTTTTTGTTTTGAATTCTACCAGGGAACACCCAAAGGAAACACCTAATGAATACAATTCCAGTAACTGAACTTAACTGCATATTCCAAAGCTAGTATGACATCCTATGGTTAGGAATTGAGCACTGTCTTTGAATTCAAATCTAATAGGGGTAATTTGGAATAGTTTCTTAGCCTCTGTAAGTCTCACTTTTATCATCTACAAAATCAGGATACATCTGGATTTATTTAGTCAAAGAATATACTAAAGCACCTAGGA
The DNA here is from genome assembly GCF_000325575.1 of Pteropus alecto. Classification (NCBI taxonomy): domain Eukaryota; kingdom Metazoa; phylum Chordata; class Mammalia; order Chiroptera; family Pteropodidae; genus Pteropus; species Pteropus alecto. Next base: position 3,055,705 of record NW_006435837.1, on the reverse strand, counting down.
CTATGATATAGGGGAGCTATGATAATCTATTACATCTTTAGTCCTCATGAACCATGTATCCCCATATTCTTGTCCTTGTGTACTTCTGTCCCTTGAATCTGGGTGGGCCTTGTGACTCTAATGAATGGAGTGTGCTCAGGCCTAAGCTTTAGGAAGGACTGATAGTTTCTGCATCTGTGTTCTTAGGAGTTCTGAGCCACCATATCAGAAGATTGGCTATTCTGAACCTAAATAGAGCACATTGAGAGGCTAGATGGACAGAGAGAGGCCTTGAGACTACATGGAGAGAGGGAGATCCAATCATCTTAATGACCCAGCTGAGACTAGCCCTCACCCAACCTGCTGGCCAAGTGCAGGCACATGAGCGATTGCTGATAAGACCAGCAGAAGAATCACCTAGCTGAGTCCAGCCCAGATTGTAGAATTGTGAGCAACTAAAATATCTGTTGCTTTGAGACATTAAGTTTGGGAGTAGTTTGTTACATAAGATAATTGAAACAGGGAACATGAATATTATGCAGATTTTTTATATAGTAGAACCATGTCATTCATAAGGTGTGTGTCCTGGGCTCTTCCTAAATACATCATGCCATTCAGACTTGCTCATAATAAGCAGTCAGTTCAGACTAACATATTTGCATAGCCTCTGCAAACTTAGGATGATTTTTGAATACAGTGTATTTGTAGTCTATTTATAAAATATCTTGTCATTTCTTTACTTCAAGCACCAACATCAATTGTTGCTGTCATCAGAGGAAAGCTATCACTAAGGAACAAAAATTCCTCTTGTTAAGTGTTTCTGTGTAGATGCAGGAGAGAAGAACAAAGCCACTCTGAGATGTAATTGACAGGGGTCAGGTAGGCTCATTCACTAGCTAAGCACTATTTCACTGCTCTCTGGCCTTATATCACAGGCAATGCAATCTTAGCCCAGTTACAAATTATGAATGTCATAGATATTCAGGGTGACTCGGGAATAGTTGGAACAAATGAAAAGCGTAGTAAACTGGGGTAGGTATAGTTATTGTCTACTTAATACACTGTCCTTTCCTCTCCAGTCTCCTTGCATCAGAATTTATCTTGCTTATGGAAAATCCATTCTGGATGGATGTCGTGGAGATGACCCCTCCTCCTTGCGAAGGTGTTGGGCACGTGAACCAATTAGGCTGTTCAACAAATGTTGAGTTCCCTTGGTAAATGTTGGGAGCCTCTTACTAAATACTACAAAATGTACAGGTATTTTTTAGCAAGCAGCCCCAGACACAGCATTCAGTCTGTTCTGTAGTACAGGGAAGTTCCATTCTTTTCTAGATACTTAAAATAGCACCTTGCATGAGAGTCCTTTGTGGATGCCACAATATTCTGACAGTAGGACAGGTCAGCCCTATAAGTGGGCCTGGCGACAGGGTTCTCCTTGAAGTGGATTAATGCAGGGTAGGGGTGGAGGATTCCAAGTGCTGCCTGTGGCATTAGATTGCTGGTCTTGCCAGGTTCTCAAGCAAGGATAAGGGGGCTTCTACAGCTTTCTTAACCATTTACTACTTTGAATATTATTCATTTCACCTATAACATTTAACCTTCTTTATGTTAATTAGAAAGCATTCGATGTGTACATTCTGAGCACTGTATCATGACATCTTTTACTGAATATTTTGTTTGCCTGTCCCTCTGAGATTTCTCTATGCCCTATCCACACCTTTGTAAAACATACTTTTATTAAACCTTCTTTGAATTATCCTAATTTGAGGAGTCTATCTTTTTCAAGCTGGAACCTTTGGAAGGTACTTATTCCTGATTAGAGTACTTCTATGCTAGTTAACCACTCCTGGGGTGATTCCAAATTGGAGGATTTCAACTGCTAACCACCTCTAGGGTGCAGATTAGACTTGATTTACACATATATTTCACATTGTTCATACTGACTGAAACATTTAAAAAATAAATTGTCACAGAGACAACAACACAAAGCTTCCTAACAACAGTGATTGCTTCAAAGATGGGTCTATAAGCCTAGACAGACTAATTGCATCTTCCCAAGGAATTTTTGCTAGGACATATAGTAAATGCTGTTATTGCTCGATATAAGGGCAAATAAGTCTTAAACTTCTAATAGGTATATCTGCCACCCAGAGAGGAAAGCTTATCAGAGATGGAAAGTTAATAAGAAGATAGAATTGGGAGATGGATAGGAAGAGATGAATTCCTGATTATATTATTAGACTCCTAGATCCAGCTATGCCTGAGGCTTTGTTTTTGAACCTCTCAGTTATGAGAGGAAATAAATTTTTTTTTTTAGTTTATGTATATAAGCTAATTTGAGTTGGGGTTTATTTCAGTTGCAACCAAATGAGTCTTGACAAATACATCAAAGATCTATTCCATAACATTCTTATACCTTTTGGAGAAAAGGCTGCACCTACTCAGGTATCTGAAATGAGTTCAACCAACGCAGGCAACTGTTAGATTTTGACGGAGGAGATGGAGATCAAGGAAAGATAGCTGGCTACCCAAGATGGGGTTTAGTAGGCTACTGAGATATCAAGAATCTGCACATTGAGAGTTCAACATTACAAGTTCAGAAAATGGATTGTTAGTGTGTTCAAGGCTAACCAAGTTTGGGGCAGGTTGATTTCTGCTAGCCAGTCTGATACATAAATCTAAAGTGAATTCACAATAGAAAACCTAACTACTGAGCAGACCAAAATGTTTGTGTTTTTAGTTGGTATAGTCTCTTTCATTTGGCGAATCTATAAAAAATGCCAAATACTATCGAGAAAGCTATTTGGAGAGCAGAAAGAAGGCCCAGGGTGGGCAGGGAAGAGAGAGTCAATTGCATAAGTGTAATGGTGAGTGTCCCTAAGCATTCATCTTGAGATAGGGGTTGTCTTAATTCCCCATGGCTGCTGTTACAAATCACCACAAATCGGTTGGCTTAAAACACGAGGCTTATTCTCTCTTAGTTCTGGATGCCAGAAGTTCAAATCATCACTGGGCCAAAATCAAGGTGTCAGAAAGGCCATACTCCCTCTGAAGGCTCTAGGGACGAATCTGTTCCTTGATTCTTCCAACTTCTAGTGCCTGCCTGGCATTCCTTGGCTTGTGGCCATATCATTCTAATCTCTGCTTCTACCTTCATATCGTCTTCTCTATGTGTAACAAATTTGCTTCTGCTTACCTGTTATAAAGTTACATGTGATGGCATTTAGGGTCCACCTGGATAATCCAGGATAATCTCCCCATGCAAGATCTTTAACTTAATCACATCTGCAAGGTCAATTTTGTCACATTAGGTAACATACACAGGTTCCAGGGATTAGGACATGGATATCTTCGGTGGGGTACATTTTGTAACCTACCACAGGGGTAGATCTGTTGAACAGGGTGGATGCCCATTTTGACCGTTCATACTCTTTCCCC
>NW_006435837.1:3021459-3052271 GCF_000325575.1 Pteropus alecto | reverse complement strand
TTTCTTTTTCCAGCCTCTAATCTGAAAATTCTTTTTCTGCTATTAAAATCTTTTTTTTTTTTTAAACAGGATACTCCGATCAACTTTTAAAAGTCCCAGTAATATGCCTTGAAACCATTCTTCAAATATTTTTGATGAGATGTGAGTGTCCTTAAATGTTTTCAGCCACAAGTTTACAGTGTCTGTATAGGTTATTTTGGTGAATGCTGATCACATCTGTTACTTAACCTCATGCTTTTCCGGATGTGCCTAATTGTCACCCCTCCATATATTGACTGCAACAGATACTCTAGAATATCCAATACCAAAATCTCTTCCCATCTGTTCTGTCTTCCCCTGCCTCCCTATGCCAACACACACACACACACACACACACACACACACACACACACACACACACACACAGTTTCTTATAATTTGGAAATTTTTGGACAGTTCTCTCACTTCTATAATTCTTTTGGCTTGTTTAGATTTGGGCAGAATTGAATTGTCACCTCTTATTAAATGTCAATACAAACAAGATTTAGCTTGTTTAATGCTCCCAGCCAGCTTTGAATTAGAACAAATGTATGAAATAGGCACACTTGTTATATTCTGATTTTCTCTTACTTAGCATAGAACATTTAAGATACCCATGATGTCGGGCAGCTTTCAGAAAAATACAAGCCATTCTTTCAACCTTGGCAGGCATAATAGACATGAGGAAACTGCCAGCATCTGCTTGAAAATTTAAAAGGTAGAAAACGGAAGCCATAAATTTGACAAGCTCTTTTTGTTCCATGCATGAAGGTTGATAATAAAGAAATCTTGGACAAATGCTTATTTGTGCTGTTATTGGCTTTCAGAAGAAGACCATATTTCATTCCACTCTGATTGTCGACTACTCTTCTTGGGACTCATGCTTCCCTTCATCAACACAGGGCAGCTTTGATTCAATATTTAATGTGTAAACACCTGGCTCAGTGTCATGGGTGACTACTTCTGGTCACCAGGCCCCAGTTGAGTGCAGCATCTTTATTCAACAGATGTCTTCATATTAGTTTACAAAGGTTGAGAGATTTGTGCTAATTTTTGTTCTTTCTTTTGCCACACACTATTTTCTCGATTAAGTAAATGACAAATCATATTCAGGTTATCTTAGAATACATAGTATAATAGTGCTTTATCTGTGGACAAAAAACAACTTCCAGAGAGAACATATCTGATGCTACCTTGTTGCTTAAAATATTAAGCTGTGGCTCATCGTGACTTACAGAATAAAGGGTGAACTTGTTTTTTTTTTTATATTCATGTCTCTCTACCACCTGTCCCCAGGAAACCTCTCCAATCTTATCACTAACCATTTGATATTATGAAGTGATTCTAGAATATTAATTTATACCTCTTTCTCTCCCACTCGTCCTCCTTTGCTCTCTCCCTCCCTGCCTCTCTCTCTTTTTCCTTCCTTTCAGCATCTCTTTCCTCTCTCCTTTCCCTCCTTTCTTTCGTCCTGCTTCTTTTCCTCCTTCCTTCTTTCCTTTCCTTCCATCTCTCTTTCCTCCATCCCTGCCTCCTACTCCCCCTTGCTTCTTTCTAGAGCATACTCATTAGGCACCTACAGTATGATGGACTCTGAGCTTGGCACAGTAGGAAAAATGAAATCAGCTACGCAGCTCGCACAACTATGGGGGAGATGGACATAAGCAGCAATACTTATAGTATTTATAATGGAAATGGTGAATTGTACCTTGAGCTTTGAAGGATAGCCGGGCTCACCAGATAGACAAAGCTGAGGCATTTATTACTGGCAGAGACAACAGCATAAATGGAACAACAGGATAAAAAACAGCACACTTTTCTTCTCTCCTGCTTCCTTCCACAAGTATTTACTGAGTGCCCATGATGGGCGAGCACTGCTGTAGGACCCAGAGGCACAGCACAAAAACAAGAAAGATAATATCCCACCCTAGGGAGACTTATCTGCTTGTGGAGGAATGGCACATGATTTGCTGAGATTAGCATGTCCTTTGTCCCATGAGATACTTCACAAAATGTTTGGGAAATGTTACATTCTGAATAGTTCCTCCCTACAGGAGATTCACATGTACAATTTCACAGTCAAGGCCCTAGGAAGTTCTACATCAGGAAAAGTGTTATCTTCATTTACTCAGTGTCTCCCAAATGTGTTTAACAAAGGGAGACTTGCTTTAAGTAGTAGTTATTAACATCACACAAAGCTAGTTTTCTAAAGGAGTCTCTGCAGGAAATATCCTAGTGTTCCATTCTCCCAACCTTTTTGCCTATTATATCAGTTACTTATTTTCATAATAATGTTGCATAAAAACAGTCAGGAAACCACAGTGGCATACAACAATAAGCACTTAGTGCTCACACATCTGGGGTGGCTGGCTAGGTCACTCCGCTGATCTTGGCTGAGCTGGCTCATGTGCCTGGGGGCTGGCTGGCTTTTGGCTAGGACAACTTGGGTGAATTGGCTTTGTCCTGCTTGTCTCTCAGTCTCCAGCAGACTAGCCCCAGCATGTTTTCCTGGTGGTGACTGAGGTATAAAAGGCAAGTGGAACTGTGTCAGCATTTTTTCAGACTCCTGCATTGTCAACTCTTCTAACATTACAATGTCCAAAACATGCCACATGGCTGTGTCCAGAATCAAAATGGCCATGGAAGTGGGAGGTCCTACAGAATTACATGAAAAAGAGTGAGGATATAGGGAGGGGGAAGAATTGGGGCCACTTTTTTAATAGGCCATACCTACCTAGGGCCCCAGCTCAGGTATCCCCTCTTCCATGAAGCCTTTTCTGACTTCCTCAGACCCATACACATTTTTCTTTCTGAGATTCCCCATTGCACATCCAGTCCTTACTGCAAAGTTTAGAATTTTCTAGAACTTTCTTAAATTCTCAGTTTGCTTCGCATTGGCTCCTCCAATTAGAAATAAATCCCTTGAGGTTAGAGACTATAATTTAGACTTCATTTGTATTTTCCACACCACCTAGCACAGTGCTAGGCACACAAGGAACATTTACTAAAGATGGATTAACTGATGTCAGAAATCTCATAGACACATGAGAACCAGGGCCCCAGGTCAGGCTGGTGCTTGGAAGCTACCCCTGAATGCCCACGTCACTCAGGTGCTACCAGCCAGGTTTGTACCCAACTACAGGTCTTGGACCAGCTCTGGGGGAGTTGGCTCTTGCATCAGAGAAATGCAGAAAAGCCCCTCTGCAGAGCCGGAAGTTGTTCCTGTGTGTGTGCTTCTTTGCTCTTGTTGTGTTCTCAGCCTTCGCAGGACTCTAACCACTTCCCCTGAATTTCAGGCCATACGCAAACCTCACCTCTCTTGTGGCAGTGGTCCTCTAAAATTTGGGCCACTCAGCTCATTCCTTCCTGTCTCATTGTGGTCTTCCTGTCTCTTCTGACTGTGGGGGCCCGAAGGCCTGGTCTCAGTTTCCCTCCGTGGCCAAGCTGTGTTTCTGACCCCACAGCTGCATGGTTGGACAGGAGAGTGGTATTATGAGAAAAACACTCTGGAGCTGTGTTCCTGAAAGTGACCATGGACCAACAGCTGGGGGCTCCCCTGGCATTCAAGGGTAGTCCCCAGGTGACAGCCTTACTGGGGGCCCTTATTCCCTAAGAGCTGGTTAGAAACACAGACTCCTGAACCAGACTCTGCATTTTAACCATAGTCCTGGAGGCACAGCCAAGTCTGAGAAACAAGTCTGAGAAGAACCAGCATCTGGTTGCAGCTCCCCAGCCCCCCGACCTCTGTGACTTGGGCAAGTCACTTCACTTCTATGTTTCTTACTTGTAAAGTGAGGGAGTTGGACAAACTGATCTCCCTGATGTTAAATTAGATACATTTAATCATGCTTGTAGTAATTCACATTACTTTGTCAGATAAGTATAAAGGTGTACAGACTGGCAGCAAATTATCTTTTGCACAAAATAACTTTTAGAGGTAGAAGGAACTTTATTGAGCATTTCGTCTAGGCAGGGGGAGTCTGTCTCTCTCTCTCTCTCTCTCTCTCTCTCTCTCTCTCTCTCTTTACAGAAAAGGAAACAAGTTGCACAACCACTTAGTGTCAAGGCTTGCTGAGTAGAATGTCCATCTCCTACTCGCTGAGCAAAGAGTAGTCTCTGGCCCAGCAGCATCACTGCTATCTGAACATGGGTGACAAATGCAGATTTTTGGGTCCCAGCCCAGGACTTCTGAGTTGAAATCTGCATTTACCAAGCCACCACCCCTGGGTGATCTGTATACACAACCATGTTTGGGGAGCACTGGGCTAATAACCAAGTCCTGGGAATTCTTGAATACAAGCGAGTTCCAGAAGAGAAGCGTCATTTCGCAAGCAGTAAAAGCACTGGCCCTAGAAGCAAAGAAACTGGGCTTTAAATCGCAACTTGCCACTTCCAGCCTTGTGATTTTCAGGAAGTTACTTAACCCTTTCTGAGCTTCAGTTTCCTCTTCTATAAAAAGTGTAAAGCACTTATCCTGATGCCCAGCACTCAGGAAGTGCTTAGTAAATGTTAGCACAGCAAGGTTGAGTGATTAAAAGCACAGATTCTGCAGCCAGATTGCCTGGGTTTATAATCCTTACTATCTGTGTGACTTTCAGCAAGTCACTTAACCTCTTGGTGGCCCAGATTCCTCATCTGCAAAATGGGAATAACAGTAGGACTGTGATGATGATTTCATCGGTTAATATTTGTAAAGCATTTAAACAGTGTCTGGCATATAGTAAGAGCTAAGTGTCTGTTTAAAAAATTATATCATTGTTTTATAGATTTGGTGAAAGGAGGAAAGCCAGGCACACATAAATTCTTTTAGCTTCAGCAAGAGTTTACTTCTGCCTCATATAAAGGATATCAGAAAGTATGTAGCCCCATGCTGGCTTTTCGCTATCAACGAGACCTGGATGCCTATTTTCTTGCTTCATCATCCTCATCATGTAGATTCTATCTTCATGGTTGAGGATGGCTTCTGCTGCTCTAGCTCTCATACCATGTGCCAGGGTAGGAGAATGAAGAAGGGGCTCTGTGTTAGTCATATATTGCAGTGTTTACAAGTTACTTTAAAATTTAAGGGCTGGAAATAAACATTTATTATCTCAGAGTTTCTGTGGGTCATAATTGGGAGCAGTTTAGCTGTGCAGTTGTGGTTCAGGGTCACACAGGTTGCAATTAAGGTGTCAGCTTGGGTGGTAGTCATCTCAAGGCTCAACTTGGGAGGATCTGCTTCTGAGCCCACTCATACAGTTGTAGGCAGGGCTTAGATGGTCCCCTTCCAAGGTCACGTACGTGGGCCTCTTTTACAGGGCTGCCTCATGACTTGGCAGCTGGCTTCTCCCATTTGAAGTCCAGCCCACACTTAAGCAGAGAGGATTGCACAAGGGCTGAATACCATGAGGTAGGCCATCACTGGGGCCATATAAGTGGATGCCTAACATAGGCTCTTCCCAGTGACCCAGCTTCCTTCAAGCAGCCTTCTTGGAGTTCCCACACAACACTTTTCCTTATAGCTCACAGGCTAGAACTTAGTCACATGGACACATCAAGTTGAAAGAGAGGCTAAGAAATATAATCTTAGATGCATTTTCACCCTAAATTAAAAGTACAGTTTCATTACCAAAAAAGAAAGAGGGAATGGCTAATTCATTTTCTGTAGCTTTTCTATAGAGTGGTGGGTCTCAAAGTCTAGTCTCTAGACCATCAGCATTGGCACCACCTGGGAACCGGTTACAAATGCAAATGCTCGGTCCCACCCCAGACCTGCTGACTCAGAAAGTCAGTGAGGGGTGTAGGGCCCAGTGATCCACTTGAACAAGCTCTCCAGGGGATTCTGATGCAGGCTCAGGTGAGAGTCTACTACAGAGGACAAGTTAGCTGACATTCATACGAATGTTTTAATAAAATGTAATTTGTTTACAAGAGCCAATAACTTGGGGTTGTCTTTAGTCAGCATCAATCATGAACCGGGAGGCTTTTAAAGATGAGGTGGGCACTATCTAATTATTTAATTACAATCCACTTTGTTGTTTCCATCTTGAGATTGCACAGAATTTTATCAGGTGATAGCTCCATTGTACAGATAAAGCAAGGGAGATCATAAATGAAGTTTCCTTTATGATGAGCAAAGAACTATAGAGTCTTGGTGGCTGGAAATTCCAGACTGAAATATTAGAACCATAGTAGGGTTATGAAAGGACCACTTAAATAATCGAAGCCAGCAAAACTGAATGTTTTTATCAAAACTCAGGAAATGATAAATGAGGGCAAGCTGTGAAAAATGGGTGCTATGCTCTGAATGTTTGTGTCTCCCTCAAATTCATATGTTGAAACCTAACCTCCAATGTGATGGTATTTGGAGGCGGGGCCTTTGATTAGGTCATGAGGGCAGAGCTCTCATGAGTGGAATTAGTGGCCTTATAAAAGAGATCCCAGAGAGTTCCCTTTCTCTTTTTACCAAGTGAGGTTACAGCTAAGACATGCCATCTACAAACCAGGAAGTGAGCTCTCACCAGACACTAAATCTGCCAGTGCTGTGATCTTGAATTTTCTAACCTCCAGAACTGTGAAAAAAAAATTTCCATCATTTATAAGCCACCCAGTCTCTGGTATTTTGTTATAGCAGTTCAAAGGGACTGAGACAATAGGAGACTTTAATGATTCACAATGAGATTGTTGGGAGGCAGCCACAAAGCATGGAAGACAGAACATGGTCTGCGGCCCAACGCCATTTGTCCATGTGCACAAATTTTAGTAAGATTCGGGACCTCAATTGGAGGTAGTAATATGTTTCGGTTTTTATCCTAAAATGGGGATAGTAATAGCTATATGTTTTTTTGACAGATGAGAGAAAATTCTCTGATATCCTCCATATAAAGCACTGAACTCAATCCCTCAATTTAAATAATGTGTAGAGAGATGATTCATAGTCATCATACCTTTAGGTAGTTTCAGAACTTATAAGGAAATAAAGTATTCTAAATTTGGTTCTGATTTCCTTGAAAATCTATATTTTGTTTTGCTTGATTCCATTCCTCATCATTATGCCAGTTTGCATTGTTACATGATTCCTGCTCCGTTTGGTTTTTGTTGTCAATCTTTATTTTTTCTTTATTATTGTTACGCTCTCTCTCTTCTTTGTAAATGAATTTTGTCATTTAAATACTCTGGTTCTTTTTTGTTTTGTTTTTAGCTCTCTTTTTAATGAAATATTCCTGAGAATTTCTTGCTTCTGAAAAGCTGAGAGGATCAATCAGAATCCATCATTTCAGGTGTGCCTCTACCATAGGAATGAACTATGACCTCATGTAGAGGTGACACACTGCTGAAAACAACCCTATATCTTTCTATTCCTCTGTGTGTGTGTGTGTGGAGGGCACGGTGGTAGGGAGTTCTAGGTGCTTAAATTCTGGCTCCCACTCGTCTCCCCACCCACCTCTGCTCTAGCAAAATGTGCAGCTTCCCCCTTCAGCTCCTTGTTTGAAATGCTTGCCACTGTGGGGGGACGTTCTCTAGCTCCTTCTGCACTCCAACCTAAGAAGAGATCTATTCTTTTGGCTGAACACAAGGCCCCTTCTCTCAGAGTGAGATGAGATGGTGGCACAGACGTGCTGGAGAAGAAGTTCAACAGTGAAAACTAGCAGGCCTTCTGAGGGCGCTGGGCCCGCGCAGACCAACAACCCAGAAGCCTTGGCACTTAAGAGGAGTTGGCACATGCTCTGGGGGAGAAAAGGCCTTTCCTTGGGGGTTGTGGAATATATTCTTCTTTTTAGGTTTTCCTTCTGATGAGGAGGGTAGAACAGAAAGTCATCTGGTTGCCTTGTGGGAGCAGCCACTGTTTGGCCTGTCCTTGGATTAGTTCTGGCATATAACCTTGAGATCTGCTATTAGGCAGGGTCCAGTTAGGGGACAGAAGCCACACCGGTTATTTGATCAGTGAGGTTTTCCTAAGAAAACATTGTTAGCTAGGTATACATTTGTTAACTAAGTAACCAAGAAGGTCAAAGGAGAACTCTGAGGTGTCAAGGAGGTAGCAATTGTGAGAGGCGGCTCCCACCTCTGAGACTGAGGGAACAAAGATGCTGGAAATAAGAAAGTCTAGAAACTTAGAGGAGGGGCCCCATATTATTGAAACTCAGACCTCTGAGGAAGTACATTGCTTGGCTGGTACTGATATCTCTAAGCTCAGAGGGAGGGGCTTGTGGTGCCAAACACAGACCCCTGAGTGAGGCAGGGCGGGGGGGATGCCTTTCAGGCAGAGCCAAACAGTGAGCAACTGGCAAAGCAGAAATATGGATTGTAGAGTCCCAGCCCAGCATTGCAGGGTAGAGCATGGAAGGGCGGGTTTGGGACTGAGAGGGAATAAATAAATAACTGTAGAACAACTTAATAACTGGCATAAGTCCTTTTTTTAAATTTATTTTTTAGTTTTTATTTATTTATTTTTTTACAATTGAGCACATTGTAGGATTGTGCTCAACTTTAATGTGCATATAAGTTACCTGGGGATCTTATTAAATAGTTGGTCTGGGGTAGGACCTAAGATTCTCCATCTCTAACAAGCTCCCAATAATGCTCGTGTTAGAGCAGTAATATCCTAGGAGGCCTTGCAGAACCCAGAGCTATGCCTCTTTGTTAGGTGTGGAGAACAGCCCTTTTCAGGACTCCTTTTCACTGCATCAGTTTTGTCTTTGTGCCACCCTTAGGGATGGCAGGTGGCACGGCCTCTTTTCCTATTTTCCTTACTCTGGGGCTTTCTCATTTCTTTCCTCAACATTGAATTTGCCAGGACTTTGCTGGCTGATAGGCATTTAGAGCAGTCCCAAGGAAAGCCTGGCCTCTTCTAAATGGTATTAACATTTTAACTTGAGCCATTTCATACCCTTAGTCAAATAGGAGTATGTGAAGGGGGTTCGCTCATCTGGGCTAATCTCAGATGGTTCTTCCTATGTACCTGAAGATGAAGTTCTATTGATGACTGCCATTTTGTGACTAGCTTACAGGCTGTTTATGCTCTAATTTCCTGTTTAAGAGGTGAGGAAAAATCCCAAACACACACAATCACCACATAGTCTCTCAGTACTATATCCATGTTTTTCTAAAGGGATCATCTTGCCAAATTAGTTTGAGGAGAAAATAGATTGTCCTCAAACAGCTTAAATTACAAGACCATGCTTCATAAATTGAAGGTATAACAAGCAGGGCAGTGACCTCGGCCAAAAAGTGGAAATCTGGGAACATCTTGAGAAAACAGCAGCCAAAGAATGAACTCAAGGCAGCTGTGGCCAACATCAGCTCTTGGCAGCTTGCTATGGGATCTCAGGTTAGTGTTGAGCCCAGTAGCTCCAATGGTGGATGTAGCCCTCAAATTCCTTCTGCATTTGGAACTGGCTTTATACTTCCTTATTACAAGTGAGTGAGAGTAGATGCAAAGGTGAGTGGGCGGTTAAAGATAAATACTGTGATTCAGATACCCCAAGTTGCAAAATGGAAGCTATTTCTTGCCTAGGTCATTTATATTTTTCATTATGGTGTCCCTAGGAAAACCTTCTTCCTAGCATCTGAAGTTATATAATTTCAATCCCTTTCCCCATTTATATACTAGGAATATTATTTTATGTATGATCAGCACAGCCTTCTGAAATAGGAGCAAAAATGACTTGCTCCTTTTTGTGGGTCTGATTTTGCACGTGAGATAATTAGGCAGAGAGAGATATTAAGTGGCTTTCCAGGGCCTTGAGGTGGTAAAATTGTGATCTAATCCCCTGTTCTCAGAGAGAAGAGTGCCCCAAAGATCCTGGAAAAATGCCTGCTGAATTCTAGGGTCCATTACTTTATACCAGGAGTCGGCAAACTTGTTCTACAAAGGGCCTGAGAGTAAATATTTTAGGCTTTGTGGGCCATATGGTCTTAGTCACAACTACTCAACTCCACTGTTAGGGTATGAAAGCAGCCATAGTGTACAAACAAATACATTTGGCTGTCTTCCAACAAAACTCTGTTTATGAAAACAGACAGAGGGCTGGATTTGGCCAGAAGGCTATAGTTTGATGATTTCTGCTTTATACCAACGGCAAAAGTGGAACACATGATACATGTACCTGATGGATTTCTTATAGGAATAGAGAAGGATAAAGAATATGAAATAAAAAAGAAGATGAAAGGGGCACGGCAGACACAGGCAGGTGGGAATAGGAGAGATGAGTGAGAAGATTAGGAGATAGATGGATAAAATTGATAGAAGGAGATAACTAGTAGAAAGAAAAACAGAAAAAGAAGGGATAATTATTAAAACAACTTCAATTTTTTGAGACCAATAAGAAAAAAGTAGTTATGAACCTTACCCAGGTTGATGTGAAAGCCAGTGAAATTTTATCACAGTTTTTCCATATAAGATGAATAGTCATGGGGATGTAGAGTATAGTGTGGGGAATATAGTCAGTAGTATTATAATAATTATGTATGGTGTAGATGGGTACTGGATTTATCAGGGTGATCACTTCCTAAGTTATGGAAATGTCTAATCGCTGTGTTGTACACCTGAAACTAATATAATATTATATGTCAACTATGAGTGAAAAAAATAAAAATATAAAAATTATAAATAAATAAATAAATAAATAAATAAACATATAATGGAGAAAGGAAAGCCTCTTCAATAAATGGTGCTGGGAAAATTGGAAAGCCACATACAAAAGAATGGAACTAGGCTGATATCTATCATGCACCGAAATTAACTCAAAATGGACCAAGGACCTGAAACAATAAATTGCACAGAAGAAAACATAGGTACTAAACTAATGGACATTGGATTTAGGGAAGATTTCATGAATTTGACCCTAAAGTCCACAGAAGCGAAAGGAAAAATAAATGAGTGGAACTATATCAAATTAAAAAGATTCTGCATGGCAAAAGAAACCAACCATCGGAATGAGAGAATATATTTGCAAACAATACCTCCAATAAGGACTTAATATCTAAGATATATAAAGAACCCAAACAACTCGACAATAGAAAAACAAACAATCCCGTTAAAAAATGGGCAAAGGAACTGAACAGACACTTCTCCCAAGAAGACATATAAATGGCCAACAGATATATGAAAAGATGCTCAACTTCACGAGCTATTAGAAAAATGCAAATCAAAACCACAATGAGATTCCACCTAACACCTGTTAGAAAGGCTACCATCAACAGGACAAGTAATAACAAGTGCTGGAGAGGTTGTGGGGAAAAAGGAACCCTCAGACACTGCTGGTGGGACTGCAAATTGGTGTAGCCACTATGGAAAACAGTATGGAGGCTCCTCAAAACACTAAGAATAAAATTACTATATGACCCAGCAATCCCTCTTTTGGGTATTTACCCCCCCAAACCTGAAAACATTTATCTGCAAAAATATATGCACCCCGATGTTCATAGCAGCATTATTCACGGTGGCCAGGACATGGAAGCAACTGAAGTGTCCTACGAGAGATGATTGGATAAAGAAGCTGTGGTACATATGTACAATGGAATATTGCTCAGCCATAAGATGAAATACTGCTATTTGTGACAACATAGATGGATCTTGAGATTATCATGCTAAGCGAAATAAGTCAGACAGAAAAAGTTGGGACACGTATAATTGCATTTATACATGAGATATAAAACTGAAAGCAACAAACATGATAAACAAACAGCTTCATGGACTCGGACAGTGAATTAGTGGTTACCAGAGGGAAGTGGGGAAGAGGAAGTAGATAAGGGTAAAGGGGTCAAATAATTGGTGACAGAAGGAAATTTAACTGTGTGGTGAACACACAATAAAAAAAAGCCAATGAAATTTTATCATAGTTTTTCTATGTAAGATGAATTCACTTTCCTCAAACCATTTTACTTTCAAATGACAAACTTAATCAGAGCAAGCACAACAAAGTTTGCAATATTAAATCACTGTCCAGTTATGCCTTTGTAAAAAGAATTGTCCAACTGACTGTCAGCTTGCTAACAAAAATTTTGAAATACATAATTTATGACCAGGAATGATGAAATCTAGAAAATATTTCCTGGGAAAGAAACATGTTTTAGCTGCCTGAGAGCAAAAACAAGTCCTTTGTTAATACACTGATGCTATGACGTCTTTACTATTTCAGAGATTAAAGCATCTTTTTCTAGATGTCAAGTGCTTGGTACTGCTAAAGCTTTCACAAAGTTTTGGAGACAGTTCTTACTGTTTTGCAAACATATCCCCCTTCTACATACTTTGAAAGATGATTTCAGATCTCTTTAAAGAAGCTTTCTTTTTCATAGTTTCCTTATTGCTTTTATTACTTTCCTGTGCCAGCGAGAAAACAATCTGAGCCAGCAGTGCAAAGACTTAAAAACATTTAAAGAAGCAATTCATGTTGCTACTTCAGAGAATGTGTTTTTCTAAAAGCACAGGAACCTGGGGGCTGGGAAAATGTATGACTTTGAACAGCGAGCTGAATGAAACAGGACATTTATCATGGTTGTTCTGTTTTTACTCCTCCACTTTAGAATTCTGGAGCATGCCATGTGCCCAGAAGTCCTGTGGGTGTCAATGCCACCTTTTGCTGGGGGCAGTGATGTGCAGTAGTTATGGTCACTGGCTTTGGAGACAGACCACCTTGGCTTTACTCACAGCTCTGCCACTTTCTGGGTGAGCAATATTAGAACAATTAGTCTGCCTGTGGCTTACTCCTTCCATCTGTAAAATGGACATAATATTGGCATCCACCTTAAAGAATCTTTTCAAAGACTGAATGAATTAAAATACATGTGAGCACTTAGGAAAACACCTACAGGAAGCACTCAATGTATTTTACTGTTACTATTAATGAAGGATGAAGAAAAACTGTAATGAATCAAATTTTCTTTTAAAAATTTGTCACCTATGGAATGGTGTGTGTGGTTTTCTTTTTCTTTTCAACCAGGCTGTTAAATTTTGACAATGTGTACCTTTATAATATACGCATGTAATGCAAAATTGCCCTGACAATTTTTGTGCAGAGGCAATATTACAGCTAATGATGTTCTAATCAAAGCACAATTATTGTTGATTGAAAGTTGCCATGACTATTAATGTATTGGTAGGTGGGATTGATTGTATTTAAATGTTGAACTTTAGCCCACGTATCTCCTCTGAGCTCTAGACCCCTTTTGGATATTAAAAGTACCTCAAACTCAACATATCTCAAACTTATCTCCAACTTAGTCCAATTCCAGCATAACCTAACTCATGAATGCATCACTACCTATCCAGTTTTACAAACTACAAACTTGGAGTCATTGTTGACCCTTCCCTATCTATCACCAGATCCAACCCACCATCTTGCCAACTTTACCTCCTAAATATCTCTCAGATGTGGACATATTTTTACATTATAATTACAGAGAACCACTGTAATCCAAGGTACAAACATCTCACATAAACTACTGTTAGCCTCCTAATTGGCCTACGACCATTCATTCTTTTTCCCATTAAATCCATTTTTTTTTAAAACCCAGATTCAGTTTTATTCTTGTAACTGACATCTACTTAATCAACCTGCTGGATTTACCAGGGCTCTCCATTTATTCTCTCTCTAAAAAGTACAATCTATGCCCACGGCACACTGATTGGTCATTGCTAATAGACTACTCTCTAGGATGCTCACATATTTCTGCTCCTACTAGTTGAGCTGTATGTTTACTAAGAGTCTCTAACCTGTTTTTGTGATTTTTTGAAATAATTACATAAGTTAATGAAGTATTATGTAAGCTGATGAAACATGAACACGTTCATATTGCAGAGAGTTTTTTTTTTTTCTCTGAAAACTAGGTTGACTGCTTTGGGAAGACTCAATAAAGTCAGATTGTTATAAAGAAAATTGTTCAATTAAGTATGAGTGAAAAATCTGCAAAACATCTCATAAAACTCTAGAAGGATTCTGCATTTAGGATGCTTTGCAAGTGTATTTTAGTTATTTCTTAAAAGAAACTGAAATGGAAAATTGTAGACAACACCTTACAGATAAGAAAGAAGCTAAGGAAAGAAAAACATGCCTCTAACTCATACTTAAATACAGTCTTTCATCTTCATGTAGAGATTGGTGAATGAATGTACATTTTAAATAAGATGTTAAAGGTATTCATGTGTCATTTTTAATAATTCTTACTTTCTGGAGTTTTTTCAACCAGCTGCTTAATTTTCTGGATGGATTACATATCACACTTTGAACTTAACATATTTGAATTCCTCTCTGTCTTAGATTATATATCAAAATCCTTAAAATGGCCAATAATGTCCGAACTAGGTGAATTGCCCCAACTTCATCTTGAAACCTCAAGGTCATCTTGAAAGTTGCCTCCTCCTCCTCTGATCCTTTACTAGCCAGTGCCTTCTTTCATAGAGTCTTTCCATGTGTTGTTCCCTCTGTCCAGAACATTCACCCCTTCTTGCTTTGTCTTTCAGATCATTTCCTGATCTTCCTAAGGTTAAATCACCATGGTATTTGCTTTTGCTACATTACTTAACTCTCACAGTTTTTAGCACAGTTGCAATTTTATATTTATTTTGTAGTTACTTGACTAGTGTCTGTTGAATTAGTTTCCTAGGGCTGCTGGAACAAATTACCACAATCTTGGCTTGAAACAACAGAGATGTATTCTCTCACAGCTCTGGAGGCCAGCAGTCTCAAAGCAAGTTGCTGGCAGTGCCACTCTTCCTCCCGAGGCTCTAAGGGAGAATCCTTCTTTGCCTCCTCCAGCTTTTGGTGGCTTCTGGCATTCCTTGGCTTGTGGCTGCATCACTCTAATCTTTGCCTCTGTCTTCACATGAACTTCTTCCCTGTATCTCAGAGTCTTCCTCTTTTTTCCCTTATAAAGACACTGATTGTATTTAGAGCCCATTCTAATCCAGGATGATCTCATCTCAAAAATCTTCTCTTACAAACAAACAAAGACTCATGGACATAGACAATAGACTAGTGGTTACCAAGAGTGGGGAGACGGGGGAGGAGGGAGGTAGATGGGGTAAAAGGGGTCAAATATGTAGTGACAGAAAAAATTCTAACTATGGGAGGTGAACACACTATGCAATGTATATATGCCTTACTGTTAAATTGTATACCTGAAAAAAAAAAATGTATACCTGAAACTTACTGGATTTCATTAACCAATGTCACCATGAAAAATAAAAAATAAAAAATAAAATGGAAAAAAAATGACATTATACAAAGTAGTTTAAAAAAAGACCTTCCCTTAATTATATCTGCAAAGACCCTTTTCCCAAATAAGATCATATTTGCAAATTCCAGGTGGACATATCTTTTGGGGGCCACTACTCAACACACTAGATCTACCTATCCCACTAGACTTTAAGTTTCACAACGGCAGAAATTATATCAGTCTTTGCCTATTGCAATGCCTGACACTTAGTAGGCACTCAACAAATATTTGTTTCTTTGAATGAATAAATGGATCTTTTGCGTAGTCTCTAGACTGATTTAAATTATTAATCAGTTAAGCAGAAGTATTGGAAGACTGAAATCCTGATGTAAATATGCTGATCACATTTTAAAGTAAACAGAATTCACTCATTTCTATAAAAATTCTATTGTTTCAACAAAGTACCTGCTATTTTGTAAATGTACCTCATCCTCTTTTGAAATCAACTGACCATTGATTTCACAATTATTTAAAATAAAGCTTTATGATCTAAGATCCAATTTCTTCTGTTTTTTATCATTCATTTAAAATTTAAAACAGAGTCTATTTATACTAGACCAGTTAGCATTTAGTGATGAAGAGAGAATCATGGGGATAATAGGAGAAAAGGAATGATGGGAGGCAATGCGAACAGCTAGGAACCATACTCTCTGTCTCGCAAATGCCTTTTAAATATAGTATCTTAGAAGTATACATTTCTTGACAGTGTTATTGCTTATTATGACTATTAGAGCTTTTAATAATAAATGGAAGTTTCACTTATGAACAAAAAGAAAAAAAAACCTAAACAATCCCAAAGTACACCCCACTCCCAAAAGTTTGAAGCTTGGGTTGCCCATTTTATTAACATTTTTGCCTCGAGTTAAATGTGGCACAGCCAGGGTGGTTTCAGCATTGAATTTATGCATCCTACAATTATAGAAAAGCATATTTATACTGGGTAGAAGCTGTGCCTAGATTTCTAGACATTACTTGGCTCTCTGGAATTTAAGAGAAGAACAAAAGTGGCAGCACAAATAGTAGGTGTCATTGTTGACCCCTTCATAAAGCAGGCTTCTGTCACGTGAGGTTAAGGCTGACTAAGTGTCAGTCACTGGATCAAGGAGTCCTATTCTCTTCCTAATGAGAAGCAACTATCGATTTCTATGAAGCCTTCTTTTGGTTGATGAATATAGGAGTATGCTGTTAGCTTCATTTTCATTCCCAAGAGTTACAGAGAAGAGGAGCTTGGAAATCAACCAGGAAAGGCTGTAATGTCCATTAGCAGATAATGACAATAGCAATTTACCATTTATGAAGCATCTAGGTACTCCTAAGTTCATTGTCTATATTATAGCAAATCCTCATAACAACCTGGTATGGTAGATATTCCTAGGATCAGTTTATAAAAAGGGAAATCAAGGCTCAGAGAAGTCAAGAAACTGGCCCTAAGTCACACAGCTAGTAAATGTTAGGATTAGAAGCCATCCTGTCTGCCTCCAAAGCCGCATGTTTTCCACTTTGCCAAGCTGCTTCTCAGAGTTTGCTCTCGCTAATCCTTTGGTGACTTATTGCAAAGACAGCCTCAGATAGCACCTGGGTTTCCTGTTCTTTCAAACTGAGATATTTGTACCATGAGACACAGGTGGTGACATGCCAGGGTAAGCAGAACTACATAATAAACTTGATGCATCCCTAATGTCACATAATTCATGAAGCACATTTTTATAAAAATAAAAATTTTAACATGAAACAAGAGATTGAAAATATATTTCCTACTTTCGGAAACTGCTCTGGGCTAAACCATCAGATGTCAGGTATGGGGAAAAAAGAAATCATATTTATCCTTCTCTTCCTTAAAAGGGCTTCTATAGGAAAGTTTGAGAAATATTACAGTAGTATGAGAAAACTAAGTTGTGTGGGTGTATCGACGATCAGTCAGGAAGACAGAATCCACTCTAGGTCTTTCAGAGGGAATTTAATACAGGAAATGGTTTACGAGTGTTGTCAAGGCATAAGGAGCACAAGGGGAAGGTGAAGAAACCCTGAGAGTAGTAACTACAGGAAGCTAGTCAAGAGACTAGAGGAATCATTGCTAGGACTGGAGGACACAAGGGAAGAGGTGGTGTTACCAGAGCCCAGGAGTATACTCTTCACTGAAATTGTTCAAACACTGCTGATGCTTTTGGAATCCTGTCACTCCTGAAAACACCAAAGGCCACTGGAGCCTGTAGCTGCCCATTATGTCAGATCTGCTATTCTCACTGTAGCCCTCAGTTCCCACCACCAATTGGCCATCACCACAGCTGCTGGAAAGATAGAAGTACCTTTCTGCTGTGCCAGAGATAGCACCACAAGCAGGAGAAAAATGTCTTCTCCCTTTCTTCCACCTTCTAATCTCCTGTCATTCTCTCTCTTTGGCAGAACCGAACCAGAAGCCAACAGGCAGGGAGTCTGGGAAATGTAGTTTCAGGTTTCCAGTCCCTTCTAATAAAGAGACCGGTAAAGAAGGATGAGAATCCTGCAATCGGGCAATTGAGCACACATGGCTGTTATGTTATTAATATAATTATTTCCATGAAGATTTACCTTCTATTTCTTCCTCAAGGAACTTAAGGAATATGTATCTCATTTGAGAGAAGTAAACACAAATATTTCTTCCTTTTCAAAATCTGTTCAGTTTCTGAGTTCCGATAGTAACAATATGTATAACAAGTTCACAGTGAGGAATATGTTTTTCTTTTTTTTTTTTTTTTTAGTGACCAGCCGTTATTAAATGCTCCAGAGTTAAGCCTCATACATAGAATTATGGAAGTGCCAAAGACATCCAGTAAATTCACTTCTAGATCCAGGAAGCATTCATATGATGACCTTATTGATTCCTTAGAGAAGGGTTTCACATACTATATTCTACAGTTTATATACATTCTGCAAAACAAACAAACAAAACTTCCCATAGGCCAATATTTTCTTTTTGGTAAATGATGTATACTACAGCCTCGTGTGTGTGTGTGTGTGTGTGTGCGTGTGTGTGTGTGTGTGTGTGTATCGATTCTTCCCCCGCCCCCAGAATTATTGAGATATAATTGACATTGTGTAACTATATGGTGTACAACATGATGATCTGATACACTTACATATTGTGAAATGATTACAGCAGTGTTAGTTAACACCTCCGTCACCTCACAGTTACCATTTTTTCTTGTGGTGAGAAATTCTAAGATTTACTCTCTTAGCAACTTTCAAGTATATAACACAGTATTGTTAACTATAGTCACCATGCTGTATAGCCCTCTTTTTTTTTTATAACTTTGCAATATACACATACATTTGAGGCTTTGAGAAGTTCTGCAGGAGACAACCCAGTTTAACCTAATCTTATTTGATCCTGGAAGCTTCTTTTCACTAACAGCCAGCAGGGCCTTATGTTTTGCTGCCATGGGGAATCATCATCAGGGCTGTCTCAGCCAAATTGTGAGACTTGTCTACATTTTCCTTCAGAAAAGCATAATGTTAGCTCTGAACTTTATTCCTTGGCTCCAGCTTTCCTTGCTTTGTAACTCTGGCAAATTATTTTTCACCCTCTGAGCCTTTATTCCTTCATCTACAAGATAGGACAAGTACTATCTACTTCACGGGCTTATTCTAGAGACTAAATGAGGTTATATGAAAACTCTATAGCAAAATATAAAGTGCCACACAAATATAAGAATTCTAGGCTTCTCTAAGACCTATTTGAGGTCCCCGATGCATAAAGTTGTTTGTGATATCTGTCTGCGGCAGGTCCTCTTGGGCAGAGAGAGGCTCAATTTTGGAGCTCTTTCTTCACCTTCCTGTGGTTCAACTCCTACATAGGGCTTATCACACTCTTCTGGCTCCAGTCCTCAGGTGAATTCTGACAGCCATAACTGATTTGCTGGACCCTCTTCTTGTCTCCCTCCAAACCATCCTAGACATTGTTGCTACAGACATTGTTCTAAAACAGATCTCTAATCTTTTCATTCCTATACTTAAAACTTTCATTAACTTCCCTTTGCTTACCACGTCAAGTTTAACTGTTCTTAGGTAGATAGTCAAGACCCTTTTCTAACCTCATTTTCCTCTTACCTCCAGCACCAACGTTCTAGTCACACAGCTCATCCTTGTTCTCCACTAAAACTCTAAGAGATCTGGGTTCAAATTCTGACAGAGCTACTTATTAGGTATATGACACTGGATGTGTTACTTAACCTCTCTGTGCTTCAGTTTTCTTCTTTTGTAGAAGTGGTAATAATAATATTTTATGGGATTGTTTTCTAAGATTACATGAAGTAATGTATATTAAGTTCTTAGGACAGTGCCTGGCATTATTAAGTGGTTAAGAAATGCCAGCTATTTACTCTTAATATTTTTGTTACTATTAGGACTTTATAATTTTCTTTCCCTTCTGTTGCTGCCTCTTCATCTAGGGATGCCCTTCATCTTAGCTCCACCATTTAAAATCTCACTCTTTTGTTTTTAATATAACTTTAGCAAATTATTTTAGCTTTTTCAGCCTTCATTTCTTTATCTACAAAATGGAGAAAGTCAAATATACTTCACAGAATTATTCTACAGGAAAGATGAGATTATATGAAAGCTCTATGGCAAAGTATAAAGTAGCTTACAAACCTCCTCTGAGTTTTCTTTGACCATTCCCTAGCTAGTCATTTCCACTTTGGCAATCCCTGAATACTATAATCTCATATGACTTTGTACTTCATTTTTGGTATTTGTCATATCAGTCTCATTGTAATTTGCTTTGTTATTTTGTACATGTCTAGGTTGCAATCTTCTTAAAACTAATGTCTTCAGCTGGCACAGTGTAAGGCATCAGAGTCAGTTTGCTAAATTGAACTGAAACTCAAATTAAAAACATAGTTTTAGTTGATAACATGGGTTGGTATGTTTTATTTGCACATTTCTTTACCCCAGGAAAAGAATCTCCAAAGGTGGAATTTCAGCCTTCAATGAAGAGGCTATTAGTAGTCCCTAGACCAGCAGCATCAGCATTAATTGGGGGCTTGTTAGAGCTGCAGCATCTTGGGCTCTATCTCAGACCTACTGAATCAAAATCACTGGGGTGGGTGAGAACCTGCATTGTGATAAGCTGGCAAAGTCTTACCCATGCTAAGGTTTGAGATGCACTGGTGTAAACAGTTTGAAGGAGAGAATCTTAGTTTTTTTCATTGGCATTTATTAGAGGAGTGCCTATTTGTAATAGCTTGTTTAATCAAAGGCACTTTATTTCTAGCAAAGTGTTTTCAAATTAGCAAATTTCTTAGAATCTTTGGGAAACAGAATTTTCTCTAGTTTCCCAAAGTGTGAAGAGCATTAATTTTCATTGGCTTATTTTATCTGTGGCAAATTTTAACTTAAAAAATAAAAAGAGGGGAAAAAAGAGTAAGAATAAAAGCAGCATCAAGTGGTACTTTGTTAATTAGGGCTATAAAATTGTTACTTGTTTTTGTAAGAATGTGAGGCTGTTGACTATATCTTCTTTAAAAGGATTATCCTAAACTTTTAAATGGGAGAAATTATCTTAGGTTCCCTCTTTTTATACTTTGAAGGCTTTACCTTTCCTTATTGAAAACGAGGATTATATATTGCAAAGAGTAATGGTTCGCGGCTGGAACCTGTTATAAATGTCGTCTTCTCGGCTGTGGGAGTAAACACTTCAGAGCTTAGATACTAATTACTGTCACATGAAAAGCAGGGAGACATATTGTGAGTTCTCGGGCTGTCAGAAAGCCCCTCTGTAAATGGCAACACTTCATAGGGACTTTTACACGGTACAGTTTATAATTTGCATGGATGATCTGTTATTTTAAAATACCAACAGGAAGATTAAGAATGTGTCAACACAAAAGCAGCACCAAACAATGCCCTTTGCCCGTCCTAAACTTAAACCAGAAAGCTCCCTCACCTTTTAAGGAATATTATAATCTGCCAAAATAGAAAAAGAGGTTAAGAAAGGATTATGTTCTATAAGTTTAGGACAATCCAGACTTTTCCTCAAGTAATTGCAGACTACAGCATGATTTGTTTACATATGTTTGCCTTGACTGGGTAATTTGGCCATAGATTGTTTCTAATAAAAGAGTAGGACAAAGGATGGCTAGCTCTAGAAACGTTTTTGCCCAAAAGTTTGATTTGTTCCTGAATTCTGGACCATTTTGGGGTCTTGTTCTTTGGTAGATTTCTAATGGAATAAATTAGATAAGGTTTTTGTGAGATATGTATGACCTAAGGACGTTGGACTTCACTAAGCAGATAGAACTAACTGGGATTAAATGAATTAATGTTTGTAAAGCAGATTGCATAATGCCTGGCACACAGCAAGTGCTATATAAATGTTTGACAAATAAATGAGAAGCTCTACTTTGAACTAAGGAAGGTTTTATTTGTGCTTCTAGGAAGATTTTGGACTAGAAAATGGATGGATCTTAAAAGAATAGGTATACCGGGGTTTGGACTATAGAACCCCACAGTTGAGTTGGTATCAATGAGTTTTTTTTTTTTTTTTTGCCCATGATGACCATATATGCCAAATTCCTACCTGTGATTCCTCATAGCAATGTAGAATAACAGAAAGCACATTGCACTCTGACTTATTAGCTTAGGATTTTCAGCAAGTCACTTCACCTCTCTGTGTTCATTTTTCTCATATGTAGAGGCTAATATGAGATAATATGTGTCGAAGAGCTTTGAAAGCTTGAAAGCACTGTTTACGTGGATGGTTTTACTCTTAGATATTTACTTCCAACACAACTGTGAGGGGCAGCCCACATATTTGGTGAATCACTGGGGATGAATAGCTAAGAGTTAATATATTTCCTAGAGGGGTGGGGGGATGTCATAGCTGGAATGTAAGGAAACTCCCTTTGGGTGGAATGGCATGGAGAGAGGAAAGAGAATTAATTAATAGTTACTACCAGTGAAACCTTGACAGAAGGGTTATCTAAGATACTTCAGAGTGCCTTCTTTACTCACAATAAGTTAATGGAAAATATCTATTGTAATTGTCACTGCTTCCTGCCTACCCAGCATCCATTCTGCCTTCTTTTCTAACAGAATCCCACAGGTTTTCAGCCACATATCCCAGAGGAAGCTGATCTTATTCACATCTTCAGGGATAGCATAGTTGGTTTAAGATTATTTCCATTCCCTTTAAATGGACATGTGACTTAATCTGGCCAATGAGACTGAGGAAAACCTAGTGGGAGTCTTCTAGAAAGTTTCTTCACTCCCAAGAGAGAGCCACAAAAAGAGCCTCTTTTCTTCCTTGGAGTTACTGTGCTGGAAAAGATGCCTGACACTGCTGCAGTCATCCTGTTGTTTGCCTGAGGCTGAAACCAACAATGAGGATGTTGGAACAGAAAGATGCTAAAGGGGTCCGGGTGGGTGGTGAGTGGGGTGGGGTAGAGTTGAAGACATTGTGAGCTGAAACCACTCCAATTGACACAGAACTTCCCATATGTTATCTCATTAATCATCACAACCATCTTTGAGATAGGTGGCATTCTTCTGCTGTATGGGATGAAGAAAGTAAGAGGTTAAATTGCTAAGGGTCACCCAACACGTAGGTGAAAAGTTTAGAACCCAAACTGAGATCTGTTCAACTTCAAAGGCTGTGCTCAAGTTGTTGTTGTGGTCTCCTAAACCTTGCCTCAGATGAAAAATGGTCAAGAGGCAGTATATTTACTGTGGCCATGAAGCAAGCAGAGCCTGGGGGTTGGACAGCCTGAGTTTTCTTTAATTTTTATGTTGGCTTTGCTGCCCAACATTTGACCTTTCTGGACCTCCATTTCATCATGTGTAAGACAGTTGGACCAGATGTTTACTGAGGTTCTTTTTTGGCTCTAAGATCTTTCGAAATGCTTGGTAAACCACAGGGAGGAATAAAAGAAAATAAATAACATACATTCAGTATCTAGAGAAAGCGTGCTGGGCAGGATTTCCCCTCTCAGCCTGAGTTTCAGGGTTACAATGCATCAGTGAAGTTGCTGAAGAACAGAAGTTTCCAAGTGGCACTAAACAGGACAAACCAAAACCAGATAAGAGTTCTTACTATGGCAAGAAGAACAGAGCTAAGATGAGTCCAGATGAAAGATATTTTCTGTAGGGTCCTCCTCATCAATTCAGTGAGCTTGATTGCTGAGTTCCTGATGAGAGAGTGGGGCTCTGAAAGGCATCTGTGCTTTCACTTCTTATTCCTGCAGTGCTTAAAACAGGGCAGGGCATGGTGTATCAGGCACTTTTAAATATTTGACTTCTATTCCCTTCTTATTGCTGGAAAAGTTGTTTCTCTGATATTATCACCAGAGATAGCCACAGTGATTGGAGAATCTTAAGCCACGAGTCATCAGGGAGCGATCCCTTGGAGGAGACACTGTAGGCCCTCAATGGGACTAAGAAAGGAGCTGGGACTCTTACAGTGTGTAAGCCCCACCATGCCTCTTTTCCATCTACATAGTTTCCTAGGGCTACCATAACAAAGTGTTACAAATTGGGTGGCTTAAAACAACAGCAGCTTATTGTCTCACAGTTTGGGAGACTAGAAGTCCCAAATCAAGGTGTTGGCAGGGCTACACTCCCTTTGAAATATGTAGGGGAGAATCCTTCCTTGCCTATTCTAGCTTCTGCTTGTTTTCCAGTAAACCCTACCATTCCTTGGCTTGTAGATGCTTCACTCCAATCTCGATCCCTCCAGTCACATGGCCATCTGCTCCCCATATGTGCCTTCTCTTGTTATAAGGACACCAATCATATTGGAGTAAGGGTCCACCCTATTCCAGTATGACCTCATATTAACTAATTACATCTGCAATGACCCTATTTCCACATAAGGTCACATTCTGAGGTACTGGGGGTTAGAAATTCAACATATCTTTTGGGAGGACACAGTTCAACCCATAACAGCACCCTTCTAGGCAAAGTGCTACCCCTATTTCATCAAGTTCTTGCTATATAAGGGAGCATGTTTGTCCATTTAGGCCTGCTTTTCTTCTTCAAAGCCACTTTTTGTTTCTTGAAAACTGATCCCACCTGTAAGAATTTTTTGGGGGGTGGAGGGAGAGCAGAATGTTCCTGGAGCAGCAAAAGATGTGGTCCCCCAGACCAGCACTTCTCAAATAGTAGTATACACATGAATCTCTTGAGGATCTTGTTAAAAAGCAGACTCTGATGCAGTAGCTTTGGGGTAGGGCCTGGGATTCTGCATTTCTAACAGCCTCCCAGGTGATGCTGCCATTCTGGTCCACAGAGTAGCAGGGTTCTAGATATAGACTACATGGTGGTTACATCTATTTGCACAGAACAACTAAAAATGATCATTCTTGGGGAGTTTTAAACTTTAACTGTATATTAGCCAGAAGTCACAGTAAAACAAGTCATAGTCTCCCAAAACGAGAAAGAGCAATTCAGTGACTTTTTTTTCATGTGAGAGTGAAGTTAGAAACATCTGTGCACATTCATCTGGTTAGATAAAAGTGTTTTCTAATTTCTGGACTGTGGTGAATAGTGGAGATGCACATAGCAGAAGCTATGATTCTTAGAGACAGAACAACTTCAAGGTTTAGGGAAACCTAGCAACTTCCCATCTCAGTATGCCAGAAAGACTGCATTTGGGGAAACTTCAGGCCAAGTTTGACAGGAACTGCCTGCTTTATGCTGTGAGAAGTCAAATGGCCAGATTACTTTGGGTCTCAATCCCATTGAAGACTCAGTGCTAGGGCCCACCCAGATGATCTCTGAGGCCACATATGTGGCTTGGTTCCCACCATCACTTGTGACCTTCCTCACCACTTTCCTCAGACCCTCAGTGACTCCCAGACACTCCCTATATATGTTGGTTAGGGTCTGGGCCGACAGGTAAAAGGACCAGGTGGGCAAACCAGGGTATATCCCTTGGAGTGCTCAGCCTCTGGATGAATTTGTTCAAAGCAGGTTCCAGAGAAGATCAGCCTTTTAGTGATGTCGGGGGCTGGCAATTTGGTTTTCCAAAATCAATAATGACCTGATTATTTCCAGCTCGGAAACATCCATGCACTATTGGCTCTCTGACAACATTTAGTTGGAAGTTTCTAGGAAGATAGCTGAGTGTTTGGCATGGTGCATCTTTTGGGTCAGAATGTTAGTTTATGTGGTCAGAATTGTGACTATAGATTTGTAATAAAAGCCAACTGTGTCAGGCTACAAGGCCCTGTAGTTTCTTCTTATAATTGAGAGAAGTGGGAGAAAAAGAACAGCACAGTAAGTTTTGGTTACCTATTAGTGAGTACAAACTACTCCAGAACTTAATGGTTTAAAGCAATAGCTATTTTACTTGCTCATGAGTTTGTAGGTCAGGAATTTGGAGAGGCATAGTAGAAATGACTTGTCTTTGCTCTACAATGTCTGGGCCCTTGGCTGGGTAGCTTGAATGACTGGGAGTAGGTGAAATCGCTTAGTTGGGGTCAAATGTCTAGGCCCTCCATTCTTTGCCCGGAGCAAGCACATTGCTGTTTCTCCTTGTTCCACTGGTCAAAGCGTCACAGAGCATGCTTAGATTCAAGGGGAAGGGAAGTAGACTTCATTTCTTGAAATATCAAACAATACGGGGCCATCTGTTATCTACGAGAGAGAGAGAGAGAGAGAGAGAGAGAGAGAGAGAGAGAGAGACAGGTAGAACATTTGATTTTAAATTCATGTACTGTCCAGGTTCCGATCAGATTAAGTCAAGCCCATAGGTCAACACCATTCCTTGTGATTCTTGGCCTCTTCTTCTCAGGGCCAATTTTTAACTTTGAGAAAGAGAATCAGCAATTGGTCTTTGAACTTTCAGCTACACACAGTCACTCAGTCTTTATTTTTCAAAACTTTTATTTTTCTAAACTTTTATTTTTCTTTTCTGCCAATAGCAAATCCTTTCTAGATGAAGGCTTTAAAAATCTTTTATCTTTTATCATGTCTTTTTTATTGTTTTATAAAGTCATTTAAACAGTACATAAATACATTTTCAATTGCAAAATTGTGACAATATTGTAGCACACTAAGTAAAATGTAAAATACCTCTTTACTTTGACTCTCCATCTACTTACCTTCTTGGAAGTAACAACTGTAGTCTGTCTCCCTTTATATCTTTTTCTATACATATATATTCAAATATATGTACAAATACTCATATAAAATTTTTCTTTCCTTAAATGAGAATCTACACTATGTATTATTCTGCAAGTTGCTTTTCCCAGCTAACAATATGCCATGGTGATTGTTCCATATTAATATATCTACTCACTGCTTTCTTATAAACTGTTGTATATTCCATTGAATTGATGTGGCATCATTTATGCAATGACTCCCCTGGTAATGGATCTCTACTTGTTTGCAATTGTTTTTCAATGACAACAAATGGCAATTGAAATAAGTATTCTTGTATATATATCTTTTGATACATGCGCATATATTTTTATAAGATAGATGCCTGGTATAATAGCTGGGTTCAGAAAGGATGGGCATTTGCAGTTTCAATAGATATAGACAGTTGATCTTCAAAATGTGGAGTACCAAATTATACTTTTCCAATATATTTCTCTACACTCTTGATAACATTGGCTGTTACTAGTGTTTTTAATTCTTTCGGGCTGAATGATGGATGAAAATGGTATTTTACCATTGCACTTCTTTCTTATAATTATTATTTATATTTCTTTCTTTAAAATATCTGCTGCTAAAATCATTTGCCAAGTAAAAAAGTATGTTTTTTATATTTTTGCTATTTGTGGCAACTCTTCATATATTAATCCTTTGTTATTTCCTAAAGGTAAACTCCCAAATGTGGAATTACTAGGTCAAAGGATTTATCTGTTACAAAGGCTTTTGGCATTTTCTAATTGAGTTTCAGTAAATCTTCTCAAGTCTTCTTTCAGATTGTACTCTTGGAAGGGAATAATCTCAGCCCATTGATGAATTGAGTCTCTTTTCTTGCCAGTATACAAGCTCTCTATATAAAGGAAATAAAGCTATGCATGGTACACTAATACATTTTAAGGCTGTTGGTACCTAGCTGTGTGGAGCTACTTCACATATAATTAGCAAACTCCTTCCTGAATGTAGCTGAGCTGATAGGTGGCTCATTGGCCAGGAAAAGAACTGAGAAAGATCTTTCATTCAACAATTATACACATTTTTTTTCCTTGAAGATTTGTGAGGGGAATGGACTCTGGACAGTCACTGAGCTATTTGCTGAGTACCCACTATGAACCAGGTATTGCTGTTTATTTTTATGACCTGGAATCTCTAAGGATGAGTTAAACTTCTGAATACGGCAGTATAGTTGAAGAGTCTATTTACAGTTCTAGATTTCTGTGTGTGTCACTTGAATTTTATGCTTTATGAGGCTGGGTTACAGAAATGTATTATTTAACCATTAAGTTTAGCTGACTAGCCTCTGAATTTAAACATGGCTCTTGTGTTCTCTACTCACATCAGGTACAAAGGCAGTTAAAAGTGTTTTGTTGTTAGACAGACGTAAGTGAAAGAGAAAACATTAGTAAAAGTTAAAAAAGCAGATAACTTGTGGTGTGTGGACATGCACAGGAAATAACCTACTCTTAAAGGAAATATGATTTAGTAGATAGCCAGGAGCTTGCATAAACATTTCTGTCGTTTGAGAATTTAGAAATTGTCTCCTGCATGTAATATATTTTAGACTCATTTTATGAAAAACTGTTCCTGTAAAAACAATTGTGGTTAAATGCTTTCTATTTCAATTATCTGAAACTTTAAAAAAATCTAGAATACTAAATTTTGTACCATGAACGACTGAAGAGTTGTTACTATTGGAGGTGGTTTGTGTTGTTTGTTGGGTAGACTAGTGACTTGTTCAGCTCAAACCTTTGAATCATATGTGGGTAACCCCGCACACACACAGCATGGGTGTGTTTCTGGTCCATGCTCATTAATCGGAGGGACACAGCTAATCCTGGTATGATGCAGGCACAGGGGATTTGAAGTATGCAGATTTTATTTGAGTCCTGACTCTCTTCCTAATTGACTGTCACCTTTGGGAAGTCACCTAAATCTCAGAACCTCGTTTTCTTATCTGTAAAATTATAGATGCTGGCCATAGAATTTTGTGAAAAACAGAGAACCTTTCGATGGGAAGGTACTTTATAAACATAAAAGTCCTCTTCCAATGTGAGTTTATTTCTTTGTCATAATAATAAGATAATTGCATTCATTTATTCATTCATCCATCCATTAACAGTTTCTGATTACCTGCCATGTGCTAGGCATGGGACTAAGTGCTGGCATAATGAAATAAACAAGACTTGGTTTCTATGTTATAGGAACTTATGGGCCAGAGGAGGTGGTGGTGAAGATAATGTCTAGTCCAGTCAATGCTGTCCTGGAGCTGGCTCATTCAGACTCACAAGAGCCAACTGTGAAATTTTCAGGAATTTGGCGAGTGGGTTGTTAAACACAGCCATTATTTAAAATTAAGTTATATAGTTGACTCCCATTCTTCATGGATTCCATATTTGTGAATTCTCTTACTCGCTAAAATTTACTTGTAACCCCCAAATCAATACTTGGGGGTACTTTTGTGATCATTTGCAGACATGTGCGTGTGCAGGGTTGTGAAAAATTTGAGTTGCCTGCTGTGCACGTTGCCTGCTGAGGTTGAACAAGGCCTTCTTGTTTCAGCTCTCGTACTGTAAATAAGTGTCCTTTTCATGGTATATTTAGTGCCAGGTTTTACAGCATTTTTGTGCTTTTTGTGGGTGATTTCACAGTTTAAAATGGCTCCTAAGTGTAGTGCTGAACTGCGGTCTAGTTTTACTAAGCACAAAGAGCCTGTGATGTGCTTTACAGAGAAAACTCATGTGTTAGATAAGCTTTGTTCAGGCACGAGTTATAGCGCTGTTGGCTGTGAGTTCAATGTTAATGAATCAGCAATGTATATTAAACGAGGTGCCTTTAAACAGAAACACACATAAAACAAGGTGATGCATTGATGGGCTGACAAAATGTTTTGACCAGAGGCTCTCAGGAACCTAACCCTGTATTTCCTCTAGAAGCAATGATTCAATATTTGCTAATTCAGGATTTGTGGCAACTTTATAGAACATATCTATTGTGAACAATGAGAATTGACTGCATATAGTTATAATAAAATACATTACATTACACAAAAGGTAACACTCAAAAGTCCACACTTCCTAATTATTTTGCTATAAATTACTATTATACATGCTCTTGAGATTATTTACGGATATTGTATATGTATAGTAGAAATACTACACAATGGAAAGTGCTACAGTGCATCTCTTTCTAAGCCCCCATAGTCAGTGAAGTCAAGTTAGTAGGTTGAGATTTATACCACAAAATCTCACCAAATGCTACAAAGCACAGCCCTTTCCCCCTAGGCCCGTTGTTTAACATTCACCAGTACACAGCTGCCTTCAGCTAAGTCCTGTCCTTGGGCTACTGGAGTCAACTTTCAGACACTAGGAGACAGTGCAAAGTTATGGTGAATTTATTCCCCTTATCTCTACCCCAGTTCCATTAACCAATGACTGACTGGTGCTCTCATGCTTCAAGGTGGGATTTGTACTCCCTGTCACGGGATCCAAAGGAGCTGAGGGCTCCTGATGCCTGAGATCATACCCTTGTTAGGCTTCCTCCCCTTCCCTGTTCTGCTTCCCTCTTATCCTTACTGGTTTCTCCTGGGAGCTCTTCCTTGATAAATCACTTGCACACAAACCCAAGTCTCAGGGTCTGCTCTTAGAGCACAACATCTAAGACAGTACTCCAGCAAACCTGAGAAGTCATAGGGTCAGCAATGGGTGTGTAGGTATCTCGGACTGGGCCTGGAGATCTGCTGGTACATCTTGATTTTCTGGTTCTAACCCCTCCTTAAGAAGGCATTACTTTCCAAGTTTATCCTTCAATTTATATGTTCTAATGACCTGTAAATAGGTGTGAATTAAAAGTTCATCAGGTTTTACAGTTGCAACTTAAGTGCTTAATGCATTTACATTTTGATAAAATATAAAGGATTGCTGGAGTGTCCTTTACTCAGCCTAGCTTGTTGGTGGGTTTGCCTCTGCTGAGCTCAGCTAGTGGCCCTGAACTCTGACATGTAATAATAAATCAAGCTTTCGTCAAATTCTTCTTAGCCTGTTGAGAAACAAAAACCCTGTAAGCAATGCTGCAATAACTTCCTTTGAAATTCTAATTTGTTTTACTGTGATAAGAAAAAAATGTGATAAGCAGTCAAGAAGCCCACTATGCTATTGTATACAATTGCAATATGATTTTCTAAGTAGTTTCTTTATTTTCAAATGATCCTTGCTATAGAGTTAGCAAGTGCCAATTCAGATGCAGGGTCTAGGTAATTGTGCAGTAATTAAATTCTTGCTTGGGAAAACAATTTTAGATCACTGGATTGCTTTATTGCATTTTGAAAACCTGAAAGGGGCATTCAATCAGGTAGAGCCTGTGTATTTGTCTTCTGGACAAGACTTGTTATAAATTATTCACATGGGCAAAGACGGAATTTAAAAAGGAAGAAACTTGGGGCATAGGGCAATTATTGCTCCAACCATCATTGT
>NW_006435837.1:2993101-3021164 GCF_000325575.1 Pteropus alecto | reverse complement strand
GGAATTAGAAGAAGTGGTTCCTTAGCAAATCTGAATTTAAACTGAGACCACTAACAAATTGGCTTTTTCCACCTTACTCTCTTGGATGCTTCTCTGGCTCAAACAGCCCTGCAGAAGAAAGGGTTCCCACTAAATTCTGTTCAATTACATAACTTAGAGAAAAGCAAAAAAAAAAAAATGATTTCACAAAGTATGACATAGGTGAGAGAAATATTAGTATAAACATTGGGCCTCACATGTATTATTGCTCACAAATGCTTCACTGAGGCTTCTAACTATATTTATCATTTTACATTTGCTCTGAAATTTTTTATTGAAGGATAGTTTATTTACAGTAAAATGCACAAATCTTAAGTGTACCATTTTATGAATTTTTATCTACACATTCATATAAATATCATCTAAATAAAGATATAGAACAATTCCATCAGCCTTGAAAGTTCCCTCATGCTCCTTCCCAAATAAGAGGCTCTCCCAGAGGTAACCACTATTCTGATTTCTAACACAAATAGTTTCACCTGTTATTGAAATTTACGTAGATGTACTCTCTTTTGGTCTGGTTTCTTTCACTTAGCATAGCACATTTGAGATTGTTGTAGTATACATCAATAGATCATTCCTTTTTATTGCTAGGTAGTATCTAATTTTATGGATGTACCACAGTTTATTTATCCAATCTCTTGTTGATGAATTTTTCATGGATTTTGCCTACTATGAGAAAAACTTATATAAACATTTGTGTACAGATATTTTGCGAACAATGTACAGAAAGGATTGTTTGGGTGCTTACTTCTTTTAAGTATATACCCAAGAGTAGCATTGCTAGGTCTATCTTTAGATTTAGAAAAATAAAATGAAAATTTAATACCAACTGGAAAGATGCAGAAAAGTAATAGTCTCTCCAATATATCTGTTCCTGGCAAGGTGAGGACTCAACCTTGTACTGCCTGATGGCATTGTTCCAGCATTTAGATTTGAAGTATCTCAAGTTATTGCTTAGCCATGGAGAATTGGAGAAATGGAATTTAGATTCTTTCTTGGTGAGATGAATTCAGGCATTGTGCATCTGAATGAATGGATTGCAAAGGAATGCTTTAGTACCTTGGAAAACTGGGTTAATTTTGGACTTATCACCTGGAAATAGGACAGTTGGTTCACCTTGGGATCACTCATGGCCAAAGATAAATTGTGTTGGAGGAAGGGATCCAAGAAGGATGGATTATGAGACCTCAGTACATCCAAAGTGCCATAGGGCTAATAGAATTGGCTTGGTTGGTCTCCAGGGGATCACATTCGAGAGTTGTTTGCTACTAACTCTTTGATACTGGAACTGGGCTGTAGTTAAGCCTAACCACAGAACTGAGGGCTGGTAGACTTGTGAAGGGGTTATGGCGCCCCCTGGGGGACACTGAAATGTTCCTTCCCTGTAAACATAGCTTCCCTGAGGTCAAATTATGTCTTAGACATCACTACTTCAGTAATCCTCTTCAAAGATCTCAACATAAATTAAGAATATTTTGGAGTTTTATTGGGAATGACTCAATTCAGGGAAAGCTTGAGAGGAATATATGTGTTTAAGCTTTTGCAAGGTGGGGGAATCCTTTCTGGTTTATTTCTTATTATTTCTGGTAGAAGGGCTCCATGTGATTGAATAATTTCTAATTTTTGCTTTGTTAATGAAGGTGATAACGTAAGATGACAACTTTGAAGTTCTACAGGCAAAATGCCTCTACAAGAGGACTGCGAGTCTTTTCTGTCTTGCTCGTTCAGTGTATAAAATTGAGTATTTCTGAACCCACATCAGTACCATTTGGAAGTGTGTGGGAGCATTTTTGATCCTCACAATGACCGGGGAAGGGGGAGGCCATGCTACTCCATTTGTTGAGGTGGGAGAGGGAGAGAAAATGTCTAGCATGAGAAAGAGTTGTCCCATCAAAAATGCCAATAAGGCCCCTGTTGAGAAATACTTTTTTCTACCTCAGGCAATCTAGAGATGTTTATATATATGCAATTCATATTCAGAAGGTTTAACAACACGAATAAAATATGTTAAGCAAGTGAAAGACTTAAGGATCTCATTGAGGCAGGAGTAGAGGTAAGTCTGTTTTTGGACATTTTGAGTGTATGGATTACCTTACCTGAAGTAGAAAAGGGGCAGTGCTCAGCAGTGAACTTAAGTGGGATATGGAAGTGGAGAAATTTGTTTTCCAGACTCCCCAGCATTTCTTTTTTTCATTCTCCTCCAAACTTTCACAGATCCTGCTCTTCTTCCATGCTTCTTGGGATAAGGAAGCAGCTGATAAATTCATTAAGCTGTGAGAGTTTTCTCTTACTCCTCTTAGCAGGATATCAGGAAGGGAAAAATCTCAAATGTTGGAATTTTGGATG
Source organism: Pteropus alecto (assembly GCF_000325575.1). Classification (NCBI taxonomy): domain Eukaryota; kingdom Metazoa; phylum Chordata; class Mammalia; order Chiroptera; family Pteropodidae; genus Pteropus; species Pteropus alecto. The sequence goes on along the minus strand of NW_006435837.1, from coordinate 3,018,776 downwards.
TGGGAGAGGAAGGTAGGTGTTTTTGGCTGTGAGATCTTTCTAGAACTTCTTAAATTATTCTTGGGCAAGTAATAACTTATTTTCCTGTGAACTTGGCTTTACATGTGGAAACCAAAGTGTTAGAATTTGCTGTAACCATGGCAAAGAGAGGGAAGGAGGGACGAAATACCTTTGTAAGTTTATTGGCATGTGAACTAGTTGAGCAAGACTCTTTTGAAGCATACAGTTTAGCATATGCCATGTACTTTGTAAACTTTAAAGTACTATGCAGTTCCGATGTACTTTCTATCAAATTTTCCTTGTATTTCTCATATCACTTATCTCAAAATCTTACACAAAATATCCATTCAGTAAATTTGTCCCAAATGAAAAAAATGATTAGGCATAAGGAGCTGCAGTGGAGATTATGGAATAAGGTTTCATATTGTCATATTTGTCAATGAGCTGACATGCCTCTACTTGGATGGAGTTATCCGCTGAAAAGGAAATCTTGCTGCAGTATGCTTTTTCTTTCCATTACGCATTTCCTGGGAAGGAATTCTCACTTTTTTTTTTGTGAACAGGATTGATGATAAATCTCCTTCAGGCTGCCAAATGACATAGAATTATTGTGTATCTATTTAATATATGAAAAGTTGAGGAATCACCATTAGTGCCATCATTATTCAGTGCCCAAGCCAACTAGTGACTATGAGGATCTAATTACAATAGCCCCTGGGATTGCTGGGCTCAAGATTCTAGGATCAGAATTTTAGGGATATCTTTATAACTTACTTCCTTGGTTGGGAGAAAATCAGAAATGACAAGATCTTAAATATCTATCTATATTTATTGAGCAACTCTTGTGCCAGCCACTATGCTATGTACTAGGGACATGAGATTGAGTATGACATAGTCACTGCCTTCATGGTAGTTGAGGGTGGGTGTTGGCCAGTGGGTCTGAACCTTGGTTGTACATTACAGTCACCTGGAAAGCTTTAAAAAATCCTCATGCACAGGTTGCATCCCCAGTTCAATAAAATCAGAATCTCTGAGGGTAGAACCCAGACCTCAGTATATTTTAAAGCTACCTGAGTGATTCCAAAATGCAGCTGAGGTTGAGAAACACTAAGTATGGGGGAAAGAGACAAGTTTTTAAAGAAATATTTTAAATTAAAATATGAAAAGTGCACCATAGAGGTAAAAGCAAAGTACAGCTGGAGGAGCACAAAGGAGAAGAAACTGACTCTTATGTCCAAGAGAAGCTTTGTCATGAGAATAATTAGAAGAGTGCTGACAAGTGGTAAACTCTGGAAACAACAATGAGGGTGTCATCCAATCATTTTCTGATGGAACAAATTTCCCTTTGCATATTAACATTTATTGGTGATTTTAGGGGCTTAAAAATGAGAGTTGGTAATTTGTGCAGTACACTTCCCACTCCTTTCTTTTTCTTCCCTCCTGGCACTTTCTTTTTTACAAATTCTTGAACATACACAGTACACTGAATGGTAGATATGGGTTAGTGGTTGCTAATATATTAAAATAAAAAGGGAAATGAAAGCTTACTGTTTTTCTCTGCTTATGAGAAAAGTACATTAATACAGTATGTGGTGTGGTCATGTGGCTAAGCCTAGACCTGAAAATAATAATTAAAAAGACTCATTTAATGTATTAAATTGTTAGCTCTAAATATATTAACTGTGATCCTTGTAACATCCCTCTATAAAAAGTATGATTATCTCTGGTTAATACATGAAGAAACTGAGGCACAAAGAGGATAACTTGCCAAAGCCACATGTCTTTTTGGTGGCACAGGTGGGATTCAAATTCATGTCAGTTTGACTTGAAAGCACTGCTTCTCATTTTGCATTTGAGCTTGTTATATCTGCTAATTGACTGAGTTGAGGTGGGAATGTTGATGTATTTATGGGATACTTCTCAATATCACACTGAAAGGATGGAGCTAGTAACTAATTTAGTGTTGTTGTTGTTGTTTTTAATCAACACCACTACCACCACCATCACCAAGTGTATAGATCTGTTGGATGAACTCTTGAATAAATCTCAAGGGAAGGGGGAGATATCTTGTAGGGAGAAGTGATTTGAGAGTTCACTAAACTCTGAGATTATAAAAATAATGAGAGTTATAAAATATCTAACAACTTGATTTTTAGTTAAAGAAACACAAGACAAGATCTAATTGTGAATTGTAGAGGAACAAGATTCCAGAATGTGAAGAAATTTGGCTACAAGGTAACTGTATTAACCTCCCTGTAGAGACTCATTGCCACAAGATCATTAAAGTGATTTGAGCTTTTGAAAAATAAAAACAGAATGAAAAACAACCTAAACTCTAAAAAGCGAACATATATATACATACATACATACATACATACATACGTATGTACATACATACATACATACATACGTACGTACGTACATACAGAAGCCAAGAGCTATGGACTAAATGTTTGTGTCCCCTCCTCAACAAATCATATGTTGAAATCCTATCCCCCAATATGACGGTATTAGCTGGTGGAGCCTCTGAGAGATGATTTGGTCACAATAGTGGAGCCCTCATGAATGGGATTAGGGTCCTTATGAAAGAGAAACCCCCAGAGAACGCACTCAAGCCTTTAGCCATGTGATGATACAGTAGGAGGATGTCTACACATGAATTAGTAAACAGGCCCTCACCAGACACAGAATTTGCAAGTGCCTTTCTCTTGAACTTTTCACCCTCCAGACTGTGAGAATTAAATTTCTGTTCTTTCTGAGCCACTCAGTCTGTGGTATTCTGTTATAGAAGCCTGAACTGACCAAGATATCTAGGGGTTACCCCATTACCCTTTTTTTTTCTTGAAGAATACTAGTTAGTCTAGTTTTAAAAGCATCATTTTAAATCCTTGTAATAGTGTAATATTTAGATAGTAACCCCTGTGTTATTCATCCACATCAATTCACACTTCCTTCTCTTTCTAGCACCATTCAGGCAGCAGTGAAAACTTTCTATACAGATTGCCCACAGGTAGGATAGTTATAGCAGAAAAATAAAAAAAAATGACATCTCACTGTTTTTGAGTATCTAAATAGATTCAGAGAAAAGGCTCTGAGCTTCGTCAGCATAATTTTAATACTAACAGAGCCAAAATTTATGCTATGAATCAGTAGTTTGCAATCTTCTCCTTGTATCAGCTTCACTTGGAGGTGTTTTAAAACCTACCAGTACCTGGACCTGGACTTTACCTGTAAAGACTCAGTTTTAATTGATTTTTGGTGAGTATATATACATATATATATATATACACACACACACACACACACACACACATGCACATATATATACACACATACATGTATATATATGTATATACATGCATGCATGCATGCATGCATGTATACATACATACACACACACATTATATTATATATATAATCTCCAGATAATGTTAATGTGCAACCAGGGTGGAGAACCAATGCCTTAAAACAGTTGTTCCTAAACTTTGTTGCACGTTAAAAGTGACCTGGAGAGCTTTTAGAATCCTCAATACCAAGGTTTCATTCATATCAATGAAATTAGAATGTGTGGGGGTAGAAGCTAGGTGCCTTAAACAGTAGATTTGGGAAGAATTCCTGATGAGAGTTCTATTGCATTATACTTAGAAGTTTCCACAGGTTGGCAAGTGAGAGAAGTGAAAAGTGGAGAGGGCAAGAGTAGCTTAGACAATGATGTGTCCTTGACAAGGGGCCCTGTGACACCTGCATCCCTCATCCCCATTCGCATCAAGTTGTGTAGTGGGTATGTGCAGTGTTGTGCTGGTAACTGTTAATAGATAGCTATCAGAGAAAAATTTGTGGTGTTTACTAATTTCTGTGGTGCAAATACTCCTACCATGCATGGCTAATTTCAAGTTGCCAACACAGCATCATTGATTATGACATTGGAAAGAGATACACATAAGTGGCTCTAGCAACTCTTTATGAGCTACTCCAGCATGCTACTGGGTATGAGCATGATGAATCCTTTACACAAGTTTGGGAATTTGAGAGTAGAGACACTTGTGCTTTATTTCTAGGCTTGAAACAGAAAAGATGAAAGAGACTAAAGTTTCCCCGTAATGTATTATCTTGAGTAGAAATGGGGACACATCTAAGAAGGTCTACGTAGCAAAGGAATGATACCACCTCCCAGGTCTCTTGTCACTTCCTAGTGGTATAAGAGAAGATTCAGATTTCTCTGAACTTTTAAGAGTATTATAGATGTGGGTGAACATGAGCTAGAAGAGCTTAAGGGGCTTTGAAGTTAGGATGAGAAAAACATGAAGAGTTTTGAATGATTAGTTACTGAAGGGCACAAAGAAATAAGCTACAGATGCAAATGTGGAAGGTGCCAACAAGGATAAAAGCCAGTAAGAATTGAGAATCAGATACCTTTTCTTGAAGCCATAATTCTACTAACCTCTATGACCTATAGTCAGAGAACTAACAGAAAGGTCAAAGGAAACAGAAAATGTGGTGGCTGTTAATCATTGCAGTAATTAAAGGTTATTACAAGGAATATAGCCAGAATCAGTATCTATCTCTCTCCCTCTCTCCCTATCTCTCCCTCTTTTTCTTCCTCACTACTTCATTTCTTAGCAGAGCCAAATAGAAATTTGAAAAAGAAACAATTTCAGGTTCATCTTGTTAGAGCTATTGAAATGATGCAGTAGGACTTTTTTTCTTATTGCTTCTGAAAGAAATAACTGGCAATATTTTGCAAATTTACTCTGACAAAACACAGCATGCCCCAAGTTCACAGTAAAGTTTGGCAACTTTACTGAAGGTTAATGTAAATAGGACAATATGGAACACCTTATAAGGTCACGTGCAGGATTTCCGGTAAAGATGGCAAAATAGGAAAATGCTATGCTAGTCTCCTCCCATGATCACATCAAAAGTACAAACTACAGAACAACCATCATTGAGAACCATCTGAAGTCTAGCTGAACAGAAGTCCTATAACTAAGGATATACAGAAGAAGCCATCTTGAGACTGGTAGGGGTAAATACACCAAACAGGCTGGTCCCATACCTGTGTGTTATGGTTAAAAATTGGAAGGGATATTTCAGCTGCAGAGGTCCCTCTGGAGGGACAAGGGGATCCTAGGCTGGGATCCCCAGCCTAGGGTTTCAGTGCTGGGTGAAAACCAGCAGAGATTGTGGCTAAGACTGAGGGCGGTTGGAGTCTCAGGGGTTCCCCTTAAAGGGCCCACATGCAGACTTATTTGCTTACAGACTCACTCGCTCTGAGCTCCAATGCTGGGGTAGCAACTCCAAAGGTGCCAGGGACATATGGGGAGGAACTGAATTGTCTGGTTTCAGGGCGAGGGCTGGAAGGGCAGTTTTCTGACAAACAGAAGTGCTGGCAGAATCCATCGTTCCTTTGTTGAGACCTCTCCTGCTCAGTGTGCAGATGCAGGAAGGCACTATATTTGAGCTCCGTCAATTTGGATAACACTGGTTGCCTTGCCCTGGTGATTCCCCGAGACCCAGTCCCTCCCAGCTTGTGGGCCCACCCAGGCCACTTCCAGTGGCTTTTCCATACAAATGGCCTATCTTGGCTCATGCTGCAGACTTTCTTAAAATCTCTTAAAGGTTCACAAAACTCAAACAAGCAGCATCTGACCTCAGTGTGTCCTGAACCACTTGCTGAGGAGCCCTAAGCCTGGCACTAGTAACAGCCAGCCTTGGGTCATAGCTTGGCCTCCAGAGTCAACTCCAAGCCAAGCACAGGTGCCAACCATATGTGGATTGCTCGGTAGCTCATGCAGGTGGCCCTGGGCAGGGCACAGGTTGTGGCTGAACTTGGCCTGCAGTGGGGGCCTCTCCCAGGAGGCCATGGGGCCAGCACTCCTGGTGGACAGAGCCAGAGCACCACCTGGGGCTGCATCCAAGGATGACACACCTGAAGGGCAGACAGAGCAGGCGCTAAAGCCATGCTAACGTGAATCCTGCTCTGTAGGATCAGCTTTGCATAACAGCTCCTCCACTGGTCTCGGTCAGTCATCACAACCAATCAGTCTGAGGGTCAATTCCTCCCACTGATGGATGAGTAAACAGCAACCAAGGCTCAACTACAACAGCAGGGCGCACACAACCCATACAAGGGGCATAGGTGGAACACATAGCTCAGATGACCAGGGAGAGTGTGCTGCTAGGTCCTACAGGACACCTACTACATAAAGCCACTCTACTCAGACTGGGAGACTTAGGAGCTCTAAGACATAGAAACAAACACAAAGTGGCACTCAAAATGGGGAAACAAAGAAACATGTCCCACATGAAAGAACAGAACAAAGTTCCAGAAAAAGAACTAAATAAAATGAAGATAAGCAATCTACCAGATGCAGAGTCTAAAACACTGGTTATAAGGATGCTCGATGAACTTAGGGGAAGAGCAGATAAACTCAGTGAGAACTTTAACAAAGAGAAAACAAAAATGGAAAGAGAAAACATTTAAAAGAACTAGTCAGAAATGAAGAATACAATAACTGAAATAAAGAATACATTAGAAGGAATCAACAGTAGATTAGATGAAGCAGAGAATCAAATAATCAATTTTGAAGATAAGGTAGCACAAAACACCCAATCAGAACAACAACAGGAAAAAAATCCCCCCCCCCCCCACAAAATGAGGATGGTTTAAGGGGCCTCTGGGACAACATCAAGTGTATCAACATTCACATCGTAGGAGTACCAGAAGTAGAAGAGTGAGAACAAGGAATTGAAAAATGGATTTGAAGAAATAATGACAGAAAAATTCCCTTAGTTAGTGAAGGAAATAGATATTCAATCTCAGAAAGCCCAGAGAGTCCCAAACAAGATGACCCAAAGAGGCCCACACCAAGATACATTATAATTAAAATGCCAAAGGTTAAAGACAAAGAGAGAATCTTAAAAGCAGCAAGAGACAAGAAGTGAGTTACCTGCAAGGGAGCTCCCATAGGACTGGCAGCTGATTTCTCAAGAGAACCTTTGCAGGCCAGAAGAGATTGGCCTGAAATATGCAGTGATGAAGAGCAAGGACCTACAACTAAGATTACTCTATCCAGCAAAGCTATCATTTATAACTGAAGGACAGATAAAGAGCTTCCAAGACAAGAAAAAGCTGAAGGAGTTCATCACCACCAAACCACTATTATATGTTAAAGGAACTTGTTAAAAAGAAGAAAAAAAGATCAAAAACATGAATAAAATGGCAATAACTACATCTCTATTAACAATTACTTTCAATGTGAATGAATTAAATGCTGCAGTCAAAGATGGGGTGGTTGAATGGATAAGACTCAATTCAGATTGAAAGATATACAGAGAATGAAAGTAAAGGGATGGAAAAAAATACTTCATGAAAATGGAAACAAACAAAAATCTGGGGTAGCAATACTTGTGCCAGACAAAATAGACTTTAAAACAAAGGCTATAAAATAGACAAAACAAAACAAAACAAAACAAAACTGAGTAATCCCCCTTCCAGGTATTTATCTGAAGAAACCCAAAACACTTCTTCAAAGGAACATGTGAATCCATATGTTTATTGAAGCATTATTTACAATTGTCAAGATATGGAGGCAACCTGGGTGTCCATCAATGGATGAATGGATATACATATACAATGGAATATTATTCAGCTATATAAAAGAATGAAATCTTGCCATCTTTATCAACATGGACAGGAGGGTGTGTAGGTGAAAAAGGGGAAGGGATTAAGATGTACACATTGGTAGTTACAAAATAGATTTGGGGATGTAAAGTATAGCATAAGGAATATAGTCAATAATATTGTAACAACTATGTATGGCATCAGATGGGTGTTAGATTTATCGGGCGATCACTTTGTAAATTATATAAATGTCTAATCACTATGTTGTACACCTGAATCTAATATTGTATGCCAATTGTAATTGAAAAGTAAATTTTTTAAAAAAAGAGATGTATAAATCTACTGCTTAGAATAGAGATGTAACAGGAGGCTTTTTGACTTCTCTCTGGGATGTGCATTGCTGAACCTCTCATTTGCCATTTGTAGAAGCTCAGGCCCTCATTGAGTACCTGGTAGCATTTAAACTAGTTCTGGCCTTGTACACTTTGATTCTTACATACTGTCAGTTGTAGGAGCAATTTTGTCAGAAGAGGCTGAACAACAGAAAGAACATCGGACTGGGGATCGGTAGATCTAAATTCTCATCCTGGATCCATATCAGCTGTGCAATCATAAGTAAATCTGTTTAATAAATAAAGTTTTATTGGAACACAGCCATGTCCATTCATTTACTTATTATCTATGGCTGCCTTCATACTCCAACAGCAGAGTTGAGTAGTTGCAACAGAGTGTCTGGCCTGTAAGCTGAAAATATTTACCATCTGGCTCTTTAAAGAAAAAGTTCATTGACCCCAAATCTAAGTTAATGGTATTATAGCCCACACAATTATTCAGGCCCCAAATTGGAGTCACCTCTTATTGCTGTCTTTCATACTTCCATGCCAATTCTTTAGAAATCCCTTCAGCTCTCTTTTAGAAAAATATTCTGATTCTGATGTCTCATCACCGCCACTAGCTCAAGTGACCATCATTTCTCGTTTTCTACCACCATCTCTTGCCTGGATTAGTATCCCTGCTTTAACTCTTGTCCTGTAAACAATCTGTTCTCTACATAGCAGGTGGAGAGATCCTTTGAAAATGCTAGTCAGATTACGTCACTTCCTTGTCCTAAACTTACAATAGTTTCCCACTGCATTTAGAACAAAATTGAGAATTCATATCATGGCCTCTGAGGCCCTACATTATTTTCCCTGCCCCAAGACCATCCCCACCATGTGATTGACCTCATCTCCTTCCATTCCTTCTCTCTGTTCAGTAACACTGGCCTCCATGCTGCTTAAATCTCTAAGTATGTTCTTGCCTCAGAATCTTTGCACTTGCCATTCTCTCTAGTTGGAATATACTTGCCCTGGATATACATGAGTTAACTCCTTCAGTGCCTTCAAGGATCTGCTTGAATGACATCTTAGACAGACTTCCTTGACTGCTTTATCTAAAACAACACCCCTAGCCCTCTCTATCCCCTTATCCTGCTTTTTATTCAGAGCAGTTATCTGGTTATTGTCCACTTTCCTCATTAGAATGCAACTCTAGATACTGTATTCCAAGCACAGTGTTCAATAAATATCTGTTGAATGAATCTGTTGAGTGAATGGACCTGTTTCTTCATGTGTAAAATGAATGAGAGGGCCATATGGCCAGAGCATCTGTTACTGAACTGGTTGCCAGGATTGTTTCCACTGATCTGACTGGCTAAGTGGGCATCCCTTTTCTCCTTATGTCAGTCCTTCCCAAAGACTATGGGCAAAATGGTCAAGAGTATGTGAGTCCTGCTGCTTTATTGATGGAAACTCAAAACAAGCTGTTTTCTGAAGGGGCCACCACAGTAATACCTTTTCTGCCTACCTCTTCTAGAGGTAGATGATAGGTCTCAAGTAATTCTGGGATAGAATGGGGGCACATCAGTGCATAGGGAGCTGAAGGCAGAAGCAACTGACATTCCTATTGCAACATTCTTCAGTGACTTCCCATGTAGCAAGACATGTGCACTACAACCATGCTTCTTAAACTGCAGTGTGAGGAGGAATCTCCAGGGAATCTTGTTGAAATGCAGACTCAGATCCAGTAGGTTTGCAGTGGTGATTGAGACCCTGCATTTCTAACAAGCTCCCAGATGATGCCAATGTTGCCAGTCCATGGACCACACTTAGTTCTAGGCTTGGCTTGTACTTCACACCACTCTAAATAAGCTATTGAGTATGCATCTTTAAAAAATATCTTGGGCAAAATAACATTATAACACTTAGTTAAAATTATGCTAATTTATTATCAACTAATATTTAGTCAATATTCAAATTCCTCAATTGTTTCCAAAATGCCCTTTAATGAATCAGAATCCACTCTAGGACCACACATTGCATGTGGTTATTTCTCTTAGGTCTCTTTTATTCCAAAACAATCTCTTTTTCATGACTCTGACTTACTGATGGGCAAGTTGCCCATAAAAATATTTTACTTTCTAGATTTGTGTGGTCGCTTCCTTGTGGTGTCATTCTGTTGAATATAGCCATATTTCCTGTAAACTCAGAGTTGGCTCTAAAAGCTTGATGGGTACATGTTAAATATTTGCCACTAGAATTGGTCACAGATGATAGGTATGTTATAATCCATCACATCATGTGACATGTGATACCTCCTTGTTCTACCATTAGTGATACAAAGACTGAGCCCTAGATTAGGATGATGACAGCTTGATCCCTCGGCCTACACTGAAGTTTTACTCTTTGAGATCAGAGTTCTAAGATTGCTTGGTTTTTCTTTGGCATCATATGAATGCCTCGTTCCTCATCAACCATTAGTCTTTTTTTTAACACCAATTGATAATCCTTGCCCAAATAAATAATTTCTTTGGGGGCTGCAAAAATGATGATTGTATAATTCTAGCATTCCTTTTACTTGTATTACTGGCATCATTCTGCAATGAAGAGCTGTTTTTTATCAATTGGGGCTATTTGGCTACTTTCCAGGATAAATGCTTAACCCTTTTTCTTTAATCACCAACTTTCAAAGGAAGGAGTTGGTTTAAGAGCTACCCTGAATGGGGCCAAATGAGTTTTTTTTTCTAGCTTTCTCTTTTTTGATTTATGGATTTTCATAGATTCACCATATTTCAAATAAGTACATTGTTCTTTTTGATGCTCATTTGTTACAACTTTGGCCAGTAGGCGGGGCACTTTTAATCTGACTCCTGTGTCCTTTTGACAGGACCCAATTAATCTTCAAAAGCTCCTTTTCTTTCTTGCTCATCTGGTATCTCACACTCTAATTGCGCCTTCTCTGTTCTGGGCCTGGAATCAGCCATTTTTCCAAGGAGTGCTGGTTCCTTTGAATGAGAAATGGATGTTAAAGGGAAAAAGAATAGTTTCAAGGTTATGTATTATGATTGGGATGACATTGTTTCTAGGACATTTTAATGAAAAGTCAGAATGACTTTATATTAATATATCTGATTAGCTTTAACATCACTGTTTTTACTTAATTTTGATTTTATAATTCTTTTTTGTTTTACTCTGAAAATATTGATTCTTAACATAACTACTTGTTTCTTAAACTCTTACAATTAAAAAAGTTTCTAAATAAAAATACCACTATTATGTATAATATTACTGAATAATCTAAAATTTACGACTCTTTTTCACTTTAGATAATATTTCCCTCTTAGAATGAACTCTTTAAGAACTACATTTGGGTTAGATATTAGAAACTATAAATGTTACGTGAATGGTTTGTTGAGTAAATAAAAATAGTTTAAGTACAGTTTTGATTCCTAAATATTCCTAATATGCCCAGACTGCATATGCTTCAGTTATCGATTTCTAACTTCATAAATGAGTTAATTCTTATCTTAATCTTCCTCTCAAATGGAGCACAAGCATTTAATCATTGGCCTTGCATAGAAATAGCCCCAATTGATAGAAGTAGCCCCAATTGATAATTATATTAGCTTTCATGGGATAGAGGAGAAGGAAAGAGAAATGGCTCTAAGAGAAAATGATCTCCAGGAGCTCTTCTGGTATCTTTGGGGTGTTGGGGATTTTTCTTCCTATCCCATAAGGGGTCAATAATCTAAAAATTGCTTTTAATTTTACTCTGAGTCAGGAAGGACTTTCACAGTCATGTCACTCATGTTTCATTTAGCAATAAGGTTTAAGAAAGGAATGCCAGTTTAAACATGTAATTTAACTCTGTTCCTGACAATAACCAATGGGTGCAATTTATTCATCACACATCAATACTCTTAACTCATAACAACAGGAAGGTTACCGAAGACAGTCATTTGAGAATTAAAGGAGTCTATATACATGCTGACAGAACAAGTAGCTTGAAGCATTTTCTGCCAATTTATTATTGACCCAATGGTTCTTTTGAAAATTCTCTACTCAGCAAGAGAAAATAGAGGGATGTGAAAAAGACATTGTTTGTGGAGGCAATCTAGAAGCTCTTTTACATTGGGATGTTTTAGGTATATTTACTGGGTTTGAGGCGTCCGTCTCTCTCTCCGAATTCTGACTTTCTTCACTCCTCTCCCCCCGCTCCCTGCTTTTTTAAAAGATGAATAAGCTTTACTTTTTATATTTGCTTACATATAAGTAAGATGTAGCACTAATGAATTTAAATTGTGTTACTAACTAAAAATCAAGAAACAGCCTAGATCATAGTGAAGGAAAAAAATGGGTATGTGATGACCATAAAGTCATTTCAGAATCCATAAGTAGGAATCTTATTGCTAACAAATAATAAAGTGTCAACAGGATGAGAGACAAGTATTAGAGGTGATGTCTGGGTTCTCATGTGATAGCTTTTTAAAAATCTTACACAAACTTACTATTGGTAACAATTAAGTTGATCAACCAATAGTAACTGTGTAATTTCAGGCAGATTACATTGTATATAAACTTTTATATTTGCCTCTTCTAACATTTTGTATATTATTTCTAGCTTTACTGAGATATAATTGACATATAACATTGTGTAAGTTTAAGGTACAATGTGATGATTTATCTTCACTTCCTTTTAAGCATAACCTCAGGTCAGGAGCTGTGTGGCTAATTGGAAATAAGAATTCATTTTATGTATCCTGGCATAAATGTCAGAGCCTGACCAGGATATAAATACCCATTGATTTTTTTTTCTTTTTTAAACAATGTCTTTATTGTGTTTTGAGATTGTTGCTCTTTGATAAAGTACATTGTTTACAAGAGGCAGGAACTCTGTTTCTCATGCTTTCAGAGTCCTTAGCATGAGATAGATAATGCAGTCAACTTTCAGGGACCCAAATGTTCAAAAGTGAGAAGCATCTCTCAAAATTTAAGGGCACAAAGAGCAGTGCTACCTTCTTTCCTGGAGACAAATGTCCACTAAGGTGGGATTCCTTATCACTAGAAGACTTTCTTTAGGAAACTCCTCCTACAGTGAGATTTGGACATAGCCTACTGATGAGAATCTGGCATTTCATTTTACATATTGTGACCATATTTCCTGAACAAAAATCAGTACTGGATTTGGCAAGATGATAAAATATTTGAAATTGGGACTACTCTAGAAATCATCCACATATGGCTGCCATACCTTGATTTCTTCAGAAAATCCACACCTGATTTGTATTTGATATCATCTGGATATCATATATCATATTCTTTGAATTGTATAAAAGGAAGTTGGACTGATTTTGGTTTGAGGGTTAACCACCATCATTTAGAATTTGCAATAAGTAGAATATGTGCAATAAGTAGAGTATCTGTACTGTCCTTAAATTATTAAGTTTTAGTGTTTTTATTTTATATTTGTCTTATGTTTTCAGTTATATTTTAAACTCCTCAAAGGCAGGTCATTTTGGACCTGTCGGAGAACCTAAAATGGTAGACTTATTGTTTGCTGATTTAATACATGTGTTTGTAGTACCTATCCTACATCCCCAAATCCTCAGTAACTGAAATTTCTAGTCAGAACTGTTTTAGATGATCATTCTCTTCCAATGTAACTTCACTATGACATAAATGCAAGCAGCTTGTAGAAGTTATCATAGTAAGGTGGCTATTAAATGCAGGCTGAAATATTACTCTTTTTGTAGGAAAGTCTCTGTTCAGAAAATTAGGCCTTTGGGGCAGGTGGTCTTGGAATAAATGTCCTTGTAATCACCAGTGAATGTGTCACTCCCATAATAATACGTAGATGGAAGAAATGGGTTAGAGCTGTTAGTCATCCATCTAATGTTTTTGGAATTTTAGAAATGGCAACAAATTGGGCCCTGTTATTGCAAGATTTTTCTAGGAGATGTTTGAAAACGTCAGACAAAAGATGGAAGGCAAGGTGTGACACACCTGCCTCCATTTATGTTCATCATCATTCATTGCTTTCTTTCTTTACAAGAAACTGAACAAGTAACCAAGACAGAGCCATAATATACCTTTGTGTTGATGCTTTGAGCCTGGATGGAACAGGAGATGAAAGAGAGATATGAAACACCCAAGTGTCTGTGATGCAGGAAAGAAGGTTCAGCATGAATAGGAAGAACTTATTTGAGCATAAATGGCAATTTAATGTTTCTACTAAACCTTCACTGAAAGAGATATGACTTGGGTTTACTTTGCTTTCTATTTCTTCTGTCTTGGGATATGCAGATAATTTCAGCTTAATAGGAATCTGTCATTGCTCTACTGAGGACAGCTGTACCTTTGAGAGAGGGAGCTGATGAAGACAAGAAAGAGGGTACAAAGGGAGCTTGGTGATTTCATTGGATCCATTCAGATTCAGTGAAAGAGCAAAGTGAAAATTAACATGTTCTTCTGGCTATTACATTGAGAAGAAAAAAAATTATGCTTTTTAAGCTTTGAGGAGGCATGAAAATACTCATCATCTTACTTGTCATTAGCTTTTGAAACAGGAAGTACTGTCCCTTCGCAGAAGTGGAACATTTGCTTTGCCTTGCCCGGGGCTGGGTGACATTTCCTTGGAGAACCCTGATTGATCCTTGTGTGATCTTGAGAAAGCAGCATGTATTTTATTTGCCCCATGAAAAGTACCAAATGTGGAAAATGTACTTAGTTTATGCGGATGAATGTGCATTCTCACAGCACCTTGGTTTTTGGGTCAGAACTACTGTATTTAGTTCACAGCTTCCTGTGCTGATCAGCAGCTTCATTTATGAAGTCAAGATATCCAACCAGACCCCTAGTCACATCACGCATGTGTTAGAAAAACCTCTAATAGATAAAAGTTATTTCAGGAAAAGGTAGCATATAAAGGTAATGAAAGATTTTCAAGGACTATTAGAATACTTAGAACAGAGTTTTTCAATCCTGGCACTATTGACATTTGGGGCTGGGTAATTCTTTGTTGCAAGGCACTCCTGTGCTTCGTAGGATATTTAGCAGCATCCCTGGCCTCTACTCACTAGATGCCAGTGTCATCTCACCTGCTCAACTTCGGTAATCATTGCTGTTATGGTTCTGAGTCTCAGAGTTCCTTGAGCAACAACGTGATGTCAGAAAACTCCATGGTTTCCCAGACTTCATTTTCTTTGCTCTTTACCCTCCCCTCACCCATGCCTTTTCTTCACCATGTGTTACATCCTCTGCAAATCCACCTCCAGGTGCCCCAAATGCCTTCTTAATCTTTCTTCCCTCTCACTTTATATAAATCATATTTTGGGGGAGGAGGAGAATCTGATTACCTTTCCACACTGCAGCTAAATATACATCTCTTTTTGCTTTTTCAGACTGGCATTCACAGTCTTTTAAAAAATCTTTAAAATTGACATCATAAAATTATTATTTTTTTGATATATAGTTCTGAGTTTTGACACATGCATAGGTTTGCATAACCACCACCACAATCAGGATACAGAACATTCCATTGCTTAAAAAACAAACAAACAAAAACACCCCTTGGGCTGCTCCTTTGCAAAACCCTGCTCCTTACACCTGAACCCTGACAACAGCAGATCCGCTCTCCATCCCTATACTTGTGCCTTTTCCAGAAGGTCATGTAAATGGAATCATACAGAATGTGACCTTTGAGAATGGCTTCTTTCACTAGGCATAATGCCTTTGAGATTCTTCCATGTTGTTGTTTACATTGTTAATTATACCTTTTTCTTGCTGGGTAGTATTCTACTGTGTAAATGTACCACAATGTGTTCATCTATTCACCTGCTGCAGAACATTTGGGTTGTTTGCAGCTCTTGGCAATTATGAATAGAGCTTCTGTAAACATTCCTGTACAGGTCTTTGTGGAAACATAAGTTTTCATTTCTCTAGGGATAGCATTGCTGGATCATATGGTAAATAGGTCTTTTTATTTTCCAGAGGTATTTTTACTTCATTTAGGTCCAGGAATGAATTCAACATTTAAACTGTAATGATTTGTGAGTGTGGGATTTCATGCTGTGCTTCTGAGATTTGGAGTAAGATTGCATATGTGAATGAGTGTACATGAGTGTATGTGTGAGTGAGTGTGTATGCACATGATGGGTGTGTTAAAAGTTGGGGGCCCTGAAATCAGTTCAGCTCAAATGGGTGGCCTATTCTTTCCCACTGCATGCTTGTGGGTCAATGTACCAATTTTTCTCCCAGTGCTTTATCCTGACCTATGGTATTGGTACAGGAAGAGCTATTCAAATTGGATGAGTGTCTGACAAACAACCGTCTGTTCCTGATGGATTTCCTTCCATTTCTAAATCCCATGATTATGACTGTGACTTTATGCTTAAATCATTCTCTAGCTACATCAATTTCATGCTTGTCAGCAATGCCTGATCCATCCTCCATAGTCTGGAACTACTCAGGCGGCAGACTCCCTTGAGGTGAGAATGCTCCTTGTATTCCCTAATGTACTTGCCATCCTTGGGGTGCCTACAGTTTGTGTGTCTTAGAGAATTATTTAGTTTTAATTTTCACAGCAAGAAAAGTCTTTGGTGAAGGAAAATATCAGCAATGCATCAAACAATTCTATTGATATCGCTACTTTTTAAAAATGGCTTTCATTGCCAGAGGTTTTGTTCTGAAGTTCTACAATTCAGATTTTGCAAAAATATTTTTTTAATCTTAAATATCATTGCCATCATGTATAGCTTATCGTAAGTGTGCACTAATGTTTGTTGAGCTGAATGAATGAAAAAATAATTTGGTGAAAAACAATAAGGTTGATATAATTTTCTTCCTTCTGTTATCATTATTTATATTATTTCAAGGCCTCTTTTTTTTTTTCTGAGCAAGACTTTGCTTTAGATGCCAAAAATGTTTATTCTCTATGTTTTTTTGATTAGGCATTTTATATTGGAAGCTTCGGAGCTCACTTATCTTGGAAAATAGTGACCCTTCTGAATTTTGAAAGAGGGATTCACTGATTATTCTACTAATTGGGGTATCAATTTCTTTTACTACCCCAGTTACCACATAATGCATACTCATCTTTTAAACTCAAAATGCCACCTTCTCAATGAGATTTTTCAGAACATCCCATGCAAAATTGTTCTTTTATCCATATACAACAGTTGTATAGTAATATATTTGAATTCAGGTCTACCTCTCCCAATGGTCTTTGAGCAACTTGAGGCTGGGACACACTGTGGTAAATATTTCACATTGAATAAGATACCTGAGGTATAATGATAACCTTAGCTAACATTTTAGTTTTTACATGCATTTATATATGTATGTTATATATATATATACGTACATATGCATGTATGTATGTGTGTGTATATGTATATACATGATTTGAGAAACAGGTGGTAGAAATTAATGAAAGCAGAGCTCCTTCCTGGAATTATATACACTGGGCAGGTGGATTTTTAAAAAATGGGGCAGACAAATCATCAGCAAAGGAAAAAAGTGAGTTTTATAGTGTTTTGTTATTTAGAGGGGAAGTAGGTCTTCTTTGATCAACTTAAAAAGACAAGGGCCCTAATTTGCTCTGCTAATTTGATTTCAAGAGCTCTTTGAGCATACCCTGCACCCAAATTTCTTCTTGAAATGGCCTTCTAAATTGCAAAAAGTAATTCTGTTGCCATAACTCGAAACCACTGTAGAAAGTGATGGCAAAGCTAGCTACATGGGAAACACTGCACATAGACTGTGAACCCCAGTGAGGTTAGCAGTGGAAATCATCTTCCCTTCAGTTTTATCTTGCAGATCAAGTCCACAAAATTCCTAATAAAATAATGAGCTAAGGGGTATGTCAAATTATTTTAGCTGAAATGAGATGGGAGTAGTGACAATTTAGGCCAACAATTGCATGTTATTGATTTTTATTTTAGGTAGAGATTTAGCTTTTAACACTAGCCTTTCCCAGGTGGCTTGTTGTAAGGTAGACATCTGTCTTATATAACCTTGAACTGGCAGTGGGGCTCACTGGGTAGCTATGCCAGGCAGCTGGCCAAACTATCTTGGAGAAAAGTGGTCTGATTAGATTCCTTCTGAAGAAGAAGGCCACACAAAGAAAAGCAGACTCTTCTTACTGGAGGATAACTCTTGGTAGCACACTGTAGTAGGCTGTTGGTGCTCTACTCAGATGCTCTTTACTGGGCTGGGGCATTATACTATGAGAGTTGGCAGCTTATGGCTCACAGTTGTATACTTCTTTGGAGCATTATCCTTGGTCAACTGAAGCTGCTTTCCTTGGAGTTGCCTGGGAGATTATTTCCTTTCCTTGAGGGCTGCCCACAGCCAATGACTGCCTACTTTAGGGGGAGGGTACAAAATCCTGTTCCTTACCCTTGCCTCAAGGTGGGACAACTCTATGGTGCCTTTCACACTCCAGAGCTCCTTGTAGAATAAAGCTGAGGCTAGGCTTTAGCTGAAACCACATCTTTGCTTGACTTCTGTCCTATCCTGTTTCCCTCTTTTTTGTACTCCTGGGAGTACTTCTTCGATAAATCACTTGGACAAAAATCTTCATTTTAGGTTCTGTTTCTAGAGAAACCAACATAAGATACATGCCTCTGACTAAATGAGCTGGCACAGCAGAGTACTAGAAGAATAATATATGTGGATTCTGAGATTTCTAAGAATTACAAAAGGAGTAATGTTGGAGAGAAAGATAGTTATCTGGGTGTTGAAATCATTTAGGATGAGGCAGAGAGACCTGGGGTTCAAAACAGGACTCTGCTTATTCCACATCTGCACTGAGGAGCTTAACATGGTTGAAGAAAAATCCATAACTATGTCACGTGAGTTCTAGGTATAGTGGGGTCATCCTACCACATTTCCCAGTCAACTTACTGTCTGAATTATCTGTGTTTGTTCGTTGTTCTACCTTAATAAATAGACTAAAAAGATAAACTCTTAATATCAGTGGCGTAATCCAATAAAAGTTTCTTTCTTTTTATATAAATCCCCAAAGAGTGCTCCTAATTGGCAGGTGGCTCTACTGTAGTGACAATTCAGGATTCAAGGCTCTTACCTTCTTGTCACCTTGACATCTCTGACTTATGGTTTCTAAGGTTTCAGTTTGGGGAATGAGCATGGAAGATCACATGTAGGAGGAGTTTATGGGAGCACTTCATTCTCACATTTCACTGGCTATCGGATTACTGCATACCAGATCTTCCACTGACCACATGACAGTATGTAAATGCCCCATGCATTAGACACAACAGTGGGGAACGGGTGCTGCTAAATTGAATGAAATTAATTTTCTACCATTGACTGAATGGGGGCCTAACAAAAAGTTAAGTTTAGCTACAGAAAAGCCTTGGCAACCTGATTTTGTGTACTGAGATTCATACGTACTGCATGTGTTCGAAATGGTATCTGGAGGGGGTGGTTTTGAAGTAGAAGGGAATAAATGAAGTAGAAGGAATATGGAATTGAAAAACCTGATGAGAAAGTTTATAATTGCATACAGTGGGTAAACAGTGATACAATAGTAGTTTTTGTAGCCTTTAATTGGTAAATTTCAAACAGGGCTCCAATTAACCCATGTAGTGCTTTTATTAGAAAAAGGACACAACCCCATACCAGAGTGCATGGCTTTGGGGAGTGGAGTGAGGGCTGGAGTCAAGCCCTTATCATCCCTTTCACCAGGTGCTGTTGTGAAGGATACACCTGCATACCATATGTGGCAGTCCTGATATCAAAGCAATTGCTTTAGCCTTTCCCCTGTAGTAGATTGAATTAATTGCTCTGTTTTTTTTTTTTTTTTACTTCTTGTATGCATACCCTTTGCCATGGGACTTTGCAATTCTTTCCACTAAAAAGGTAGACTATATTTCTCTGATGCTTGACATTTTTGGCTATGTGATGAGCTTTGGCCAATGGAAAGTTAACAAATGTGAGATGACCCAAAGGTAGAACCACCTGCATGACTGAGATTTCCTTCTTATATCTCTGCCAACACCCTGAGAAGCACATGCCCAGGTGAGCCCACTCACTGGTCCCAGGAAGAAGATGAGAGACACGTGGAGCACAGCCAAGTCACTCAAGCCAAACCCAGACTAGATCCATAGATCTTCAATCAGTCCTACAGATGAGTAAACCCAGAGGAGATCAGCAAAGCCACTGGACCAAATCCCAACCTAGATCACCTGAACTCCTTTCAACTCAGAGACTCATGGGCTAAATAAATGCATATTGTTGTTTGTCACTGACATTTTATGGTTGCTTGTTACACAGCATTACTGTGGCCATGGTTAATTGGTATATACTCTTTCTCCCCAAAAATCTCCAGGAGTATGGAACATGTAGATTGTTGCTCCTGTCATGACTTCCCAATTTCATCAGGAATTAGCATTCTTTTTCAGAATTAATGCCTTCTCACCTTTCCATCAGAATCAGATAAAAACACACATTAGAAAAGATTTAGGGATGTTTCATTTAAATGGTTCTGATAGAAAAATCAAAGGTAGTACTAGGTCCTACAACAAAAGGAGGAAAGCCATTAGAACTGATGGTCAAATGATTCTGATAAAAGAAGTGTGGGTGGTGGAGAGTAGGTGGAGGGGAAACAGGTTCACCTCTTTATTCTTGGTGATGATTTTTCAGTGCAACAGTATGTCAATTCATAACTTCCCTTCTCTCTATAATTCCTTTCATGTAGGATATAGATATATAGTATAATTTTAGCAAGCCATAACTTTCTATTAATAGATAGGAAAGATGTTACTTATCACCTTGATGGAATACTGGAAATGAATATATATGAAGTCCCTATACATAATGAAGAAAAGTAAAGAGACTCAATAATTCTTGACATGTGATACCTTACAATGTTTTTATTTCCTCTTTGTTTTCTTTGCCGGCCTATGCCTGCAAATGAAAGAGTTGATGACACTTTTCTTGTCACTAGTCACATTAAAATATATCTCTATCATTCTACCTAGTGACATTGAATAATTTTATTAGCTAAATAAACATTTTAGTCATCAGAGAAACTCTTCCAGTAGCAGAAAAGATAGATTAAATTGTGAGGTCAAAAGAGAGCACACTGTAATAGCTGTCACCACTATAAAAAATTTCAATAATGACTTTTTTTCTTTTTTAATCTTGAATGCTTTGGGGACCAAGTAGCAAGTCCACCTACAGCAATTGTCAAGCATATTTCTTTTTTCATCACTAATGAGGAGCAATCCTTACCTTGCCTAAATTTATCATCTTAGAAAAAGATCTAGAGATTTAAGTTGCAATGTTGAATTCTTTTTATTTTGGTCTTACAATTTCTAACTAGTCAGAACCTGTAATAGTAATATTAAAAGGGAATGTCTAGATTTTCTAACTCCGAATGTTTACTACATTGAATTTCCTTTTTCATAAGATTTAATTGTTAAATATGTGCCTTAAAAAATTCCAGTTTCCCCATATTTTCTGGTTATCAGCCAGAGTAGCTCATAAGAGATGGTTATGTCCATAAAGGACATTGTGTTCTTCTTGGCTAGTGGGTACCTTGGATTAAATCTACCCACGTCTAAGGTCTGACCAAACTCAGATGAAACCATATTTAAGCTAAATGGATATAAACATTTTATTTCCTTATGCTAAGTGCTATAATGCATAGCAACACTACTGCAGGTTGGGTTTCCCAGGAAGCAGATGCTAAGATGGAGTTTAGTGGGCCAGTTATTTATTAAGTAGTGCCCTTGGAATCATTACATTGCCATTCAATTTCTCCCTCTGCCCAATTCTGCTTCCTTCCCTTCCCTAGCACTCACATTTAATTGATTTGTATAATATTGAAAATTAGATAAGATACAACTACAACTAGAATAAACAGCTTTGAGAATAAAAACCCAACTAATTTTTTTAAGCATACAACTTAAAAAATGAGAGCTGAGATGTGTGGCTGGACTGGAAGGGAGGCTGTTATCTGTGGGCATTCCAAGTGTCGTGGGCTTTGGTTACCTTATTTTACAGAGGAAATGATAGAGTCAGTTAAGTGGAAGACTTATAAGAGGACTTATACCTCCACTTCAGAGGCAAACTTATGTTTTCACCTGAAGTCATGCTTGGATACAATATAAAGCACTTGTAATACAATTTTACATGTTTTAAAACATTAGTAATTTAAGGCATTAATAAAAGAAATTAAAGAAGACACAATATAAAGATATTCTGTGCTCATGGATTTGAAGAATTAATATTAAAATGTCCATACTACCCAAAGCAATATATAGATTCAATGCAATTCCTATCAAAATTTCAATAGCTTTTTTTTCACAGAAATAGAACAAACAATCCTAAAATTTGTATCTAACAACAAAAGACCCTGAATAACCAAAGCAATCTTGAGAAAGAAGAACAAACCTGGAGGCATCACACCCCCTGATTTCAAAGTATATCACAAAGCTATAGTAATCAAAACAGTATGGTATTAGCACAAAAACAGATATACGGCTCAATGGAATAGAATTGAGAGCCCAGGAATACAACTACGTATATATGGTCTATCAATTTATGACAAAAGAGACAAGAGTATACAGTGGAAAAGGACAGTCTCTTTAACAAATGGTATTGAGAAAACTGGACAGCCTCATGCAAAAGAATGAAACTGAACCACTATCTTATACCATATACAAAAATTAACTCAAAATTGATTAAAGACTTGAGTGTAAGATCTGAAACTATAATATTCCTAGAAGATATCATAGATGGTAAGCTCCTTCACATCAGTCTTGGCAATGATTTTTTTGGATCTGATGCCAAAAGCAAAGGCAAGAAAAGCAAAAATAAACAAGTGGGACTACGTCACACTAAAAAGTTTCTGCACAGCAAAGAAAACCATCAACAAAATGAAAAGGCAACCTACAGAACAGGAGAAAATATTTGCAAATCACATATCTGATAAGGAGATGATATCCAAAATATATAAAGACTCATATAGCTCAATAGCAAACAAACAATCCAATCAAAAATGGGCAGAAGAGCTGAACAGACATTTTCCCAAAGACAACATATAGGTAACCAAGAAGCACACAAAAAGATGCTCAACATCACAAGTTATCAAAGAAATGCAAATCAAAACCACCATGAGATATCACTGCACACCTGTTAGAATGGCTATTATCAAAAAGACAAGAAATAAGTGTTGGCGAGGATGTGAAAAAAAGGGAACCCCTGTGCATTGCTGGTGGGAATGTAAATTGGTGCAGCCACTATGGAAAACAGTATGAAAGTTCCTTTAAAAATTAAATATAGAACTACCATATGATCCAGCAATTCCACTTCTGGGTATTTATCCAAAGAAAGCAAAAACACTAACTTGAAAAGTATAAGCACCCCCATGGTCATTGCAATATTATTATAATAGCCAAGATATGGAAATAAACCTAAGTGTTCATGGACGGATGAATGTATAAAGAAAATGTGGTGTACACATATATGCAATGGAATATTATTCAACCATGAAAAAGAATGACATCTTGCCATCTGTGACAGCATGAATGACCTCGAGGGCATTATACTAAGTGAAATAAATCAGAAAGAGACAAATACTGTATGATCTCACTTGTATGTGGAATTTAAAAACAAAACCAAGCTCATAGATACAGAGAACAGATTGGTGGTTGCTAGAAGTGGAGGTGGATGAAGGTGAAATGAATGAAGGGAGTCAAAAGGTACAAACTTCTAATTATAAAATAAATGTCATGGGATTGTAATATACAGCATGGTGACTAAAGTTAATACTTTATTGTATATTTAAAAATTTCTGAGAGATCTTAAAAGGTTCTCATCACAAGGAAAATAATTTTGTAACTGTGTGGTGTCAGATGTTAACTAGAGTTATTGTAGTGATCATGTTGTAATACATACAAATACTGAATAATGTTGTATATCTGAAACTAATATAATGTTATATGTCAATCAAACCTTAAAAATTAGTAATTTTTTTATTATTGTTAAGTTTGATTTCTTGTGTTGAGCAGTTTCTAGCATCTGAGGGGACCATGGGGTGGAGAGAAAAGGGGAGCAAGATGTTTTCTGGAGAAAAGCAGAATGGGGTAGGCTGATGAATGGGTTATGCCTAAAGCCCCAGATCAAGTAGAGTAATAATGCAGAAACATACAGGATCTTAGGGTTGGAAAGACATTGGTGGGGATATGGGAGGGTGTTGTGTTTGTGGGTGTGTGAGGGGGGAGGTGGGGGCAACTTTAATTTTTTAAATTAAGACTTCACTTTTTAAGAGCAGTTATAGGTTCATAGCAAGGTTGAGGGGAAGGCACAAAGATTTCCTATTTACCCACTGCCCTCCCACACACATAGCCTCCCACATTATCAATGTTGCTCACCAGAGTGCTATATTTGTTACAGTGGATGAACCTACGTTGACACATCATAATCACCCAAAGTCCACAGTTTACATTCTGTAAACACAAATATACAGCAACATGTATCCAACATTATGGTCATATGGAGTATTTCCACCGTCCTAAAAACCTTCTGTGCTCTGCCTATTCATAACTTCCAGCTCCACCCCATCTTATCTCTTCCATCCCCCACACTTTGCCACCCCTGCAACCACTGATCTTTTTACTGTCTTTGCCTTTTCCAGAATGTGATATAGTTGGAATCATATAGCCTTTTCAAATTGTTGTCTTTCACTTAGTAGTATACACTTAAAGTTCCTCCATACCTTTTCATGGTTTGCTAGCTCATTTCTTTTTAGTGCTGAAAAATATTCTATTGTCTGGATTTACCACAGTTTATTTATCCATTTACCTACATGTTGGTTGCTTCCAGGTTTGGGCAATTATGAATAAAGCTGCTATAAACAGTTTGCGGGTTTTGCTGTGAATGTAAGTTTTAAATACCAAGGAGTAGACTTTAATTTTTATTTTCATTTACTTCTAAATTGTTTGAGATTTTTAGTGATGATATGCATTAATTTTATTTAATTAACTAAAGTTAATTAAACACTTAATAACCATATTTAATTAAACTGGTGAAAAATATACATTAGCTTGTGAATGCACCAAACCAAGAGTGTGGGATAGAATCATTGCACAGTGTCAATGTGATATTGACCAGAAAGCACAAATAGTGTCTTACAATGGGCAGTGAGGCATTATGAGTACATGCAATTTGATTTGTTAAATGAATTCTCTCACACATTTAAATTTATGTAAATTAAATGATTACGAATCCTTTTAGACTAAGCTGTTATTTTAGAGACCAGTTTTCACAAGAAACAAAAAGCCCAGGAAAGCACACAATTCCACTAAAGGAGTTTCTTAAAATCATGGAAATCTTCATATTTAATAGACAAGCAAATACTTTTCCAATTAAGGAGAAAAACCACAGAGATCAAATGCTCCCTTGAAACTACTACAGTGTTATGTAGGCAATGGTACTTGTCAGAGAGATGGGAAGGGAAGAGGTAAGATAGAAACAAAAAGCCCAGGAAAGCACACAATTCCACTAAAGGAGTTTCTTAAAATCATGGAAATCTTCATATTTAATAGACAAGCAAATACTTTTCCAATTAAGGAGAAAAACCACAGAGATCAAATGCTCCCTTGAAACTACTACAGTGTTATGTAGGCAATGGTACTTGTCAGAGAGATGGGAAGGGAAGAGGTAAGATGGTCCCATTAAATGGATGGGCACTCACTGCTTTTTT
>NW_006435837.1:2989577-2993008 GCF_000325575.1 Pteropus alecto | reverse complement strand
CTTTTTTTTTTTTTCCAGGTGGCAAAGCTGCAAGTTTAGCATAGTATTTCCTCTATACTTAGTAAAGGTGCATTTTTGACTAGATCATTTATCTTCTTCCATTATTTTTTTGTTTCTTGTGAGTGATAACAGTATATTTTAATTTAATTCTCATGGTGTATGTTTTCATAGTAATCCTTTCTAACCAGTTTTCTAGTCTGAATGAACCTATCAACAATGCAATCATGGTAAATTTACAGGATATGAACAAATTAACAAATACTATGGTACTTGCAGTATTTTATAAACAGCTGTTAACTGCTAAGAGTCAACGGGCATTTTTTAAAAATTTCTCTGGAAGGGAGCATATAAAATGTGATTATACATTGACTCTGGTGACTCATCAGATTAAAGGACACAATTATACAGAAGATGTGTGTCAATCGTGGGTCCTACTTTTAGCAGTCAGAGCACTCTGGTAAAACAGTTCTGACCTTCAGATTGTCATGTTTTATTTACAAGATCAGAGCGTGGCATACTTAAGTGATAATATTGCTTCAGGGACTCTGAGATCTGAACACATGAAGACATAACACAGAGAACCTTTTCTTTTAGCTAATGATCTTTGTACTCTCCGCAAGTTTGCCTGGTGCTCAAAGCCATCACGATTTCTATGGAATCTGTAACACAACTCAATACTATAACTGAAGTCAGCAAAGAAGAAAAAAATGTGTGTTTAACATGTAGCAATTCAAGTCAGATTAGAACATTCACCTTTGGGGAAAAGTTTAAAGTCATTCTCTCTCTCTCTCTCTCTCTCTCTCTCTCTCTCTCTCTCTCTCTCTCTCACATTGAAAGGCCCAGCACTTTAAAATCTAAATTCCTGTGTTTCTTTGAACAATACTTATCTATAGTGTAAATAATTGAAATCAAGGATTTACACAGCCAGTTAGACTACATATTCCATGAATTCAACCAATATGTATTATTCTGATATGCATTATTAAGAGGTCTTGAAAAACTCGACATTGATTTGAAAATAAGTCTTTTCTTTCAGAAAATTATCAAAGTAGTCACCAAAGTATTTGTTAGCAGAAATACTTGATCTCAGGGTGATTTTTTTTTTTTAATCTTGGCCCTTTCAAGGAGCTGCATTCTGTGATCATTCTTAAAAGCTTCTACCATGAGCATTGTTACTTTAAATGGTCTGCTTGCTATGTTTAGCTACAAGATGCTTGACAAAGAACAGTGCAGATGCTTGATAAACTCTTCATAAATTTATTATAAGGCAATATCTACTTGCCAGTCCTTGAGTCATTACTTTCAACATCGAGCTAAGATACAAATGGAAGGTGAACATAAAGCCTCTGCAATTATTTTAAATGACTAATATATATCATAGGGAGGAGTTGTTAATGAGAGCAAATGAAATAACATTTGCTGGCAATATGATGGTTGCTTTTATAAAACCAAGAAGTGGTTAAAATTTAAAGTTGATTAGGATCTGCTAAAACAGAGCTGAGAAAGTGATGTCAAAATAAGTCTAGATTAAAAATTATTTTCACTGCATTTTTTCTAAATATCATTATATACCTTTTATATGAAATTTAATCAAGTTTCTCATTTGCAGGTACTGTTAAAATTACATTTAAATAATATTCATGGATTACTCCTGTGCTAGTTACCACTGAGGATATATCTAATGCTTAGCAAACAGAATTTTAAATACATGGTTGTGATCATATTTTTAGTGATCTAGAGAAGGGACCGAATCCCTATTAAAATTCAACTCCCATTAAGATTAGATTTGGTGGTTTCCATAAATCGTTTTACAGATTATTGAGCTAATGTGGTCACAAATTATATATCATCCACCTCCACTGGTCTCTGCTATTCAGGATCTTAAATATAATTGAGAAGACAAAATATACAGGCATGAAAAGTTAAATAGTTGTCCTAGACAGTGATATAAGAGCTATCACAAATAAATACATGATTGAATATCAAATGATGTTTCCTGTTTCTGAATTAGTGACATTTATTGCTATATACAGAAGAGATCAAGCCAAGAAGTACTACAGGAGTTCAGAGGGGAGAGGGGGAGAGGGAGCAGAGGAATCTAATGAAAGGCAGTGGACCACCCTCATCGGAGCTCATTCATATGATTACGAATCAAGGAGAGTCGAGCTTACAACCTGAAAAGCCTGAATTCTGATACTCTAAAATGAAAGAGGTTCCCTTTCCACTGAGATGCTCTCTTTTCATTTTCACTAAGCAAAAAAAGAAAAAAGAAAGAGAAAGAAAAGAGGAACAAAGGAAAGAAAGGAAGGGAAGGGAAGGGGAGAGGAGAGGAGAGGAGAGGAGAGAAGAGAAGAGAAGAGAAGAGAAGAAAAAGAAAGAGAGAGAGAGAGAGGAAGGAAGGAAGGAAGGAAGGAAGGAAGGAAGGAAGGAAGGAAGGAAGGAAGGAAAGTGGCCTTGCAAAGATAGAGAGAAGAGCAAAAGGTGTCCAGTAGCTCCATGGTTTGAACCCGGGTCCTCAATTATATTTCTGCTTGATTTTATTCTTGGTATTATTCTGTCTACTACTGTGGAAGAGTCTAAAATCCATGTTCTTTTCTTTCTGGGCTAGACTACATTTACTAGCCTCCTTTGAAGTTATGTGTGGCCTTGTGGCTGATTTCTAGCCAATGAAAGAGTGGAGATGTATTTATTATCTATTGTTGCATAACAAATTACCATGAAACTTAGCAGCTTAAGACAACAGACATTTGTTACCTCAGTTCTTGAGGGTCAGGCATTCAGGAGTATATTATATTAATTAGGTAGTCTGGCTCAGGGTCTCTTATGAGGATGTGGTCAAGGTGTGGGCTGGGACTGCAGTCACCTGAAGGCTTGCTCAGGACTGCAGGGTCCACTTCCAAGCTGGCTCACTCACATGGCTGTTGATGGGAGGCCTACGGACCTCCCCACAGGGACACCTGAATGCCCTCAAAATACGGCAGTTAGCTTCCCTCAGAGTGAGTGATTCAAGAGAGTAAGGTTCAGCTCTGGATGTCACACTGTCATTTCTGCAATATCTTATTTGTTACATAAGTAAGCCTCATGCAGTGTGGGTAGGGGCTATACATGATCATCAATATCAGGAAGCAGGGCTCACTGGGGCTATCCTGAAGGTTGGCTACCACAGAAAGTGATATCTGTTACTTTTATGCTTGGTCCACAAAAAACTCCTATGTGCTTCTTCAATCTTTTCCCTTCCAGCTGGCTAAAATGCAATGACTCCCAGGGCAACTTGGGACACAGATGTTCAAGGTAGCAGTGCCTCCATCAGCCCAGGTCCTGAATGACTGCATGGAGACTACCTTGATGATCTATTTACCTGCTGAGTACTAGTAAGTCAGCAAGAAATAAAGTTCTATTGTATTTGAGCCATTGTATAGTTAGGTTTATTT
>NW_006435837.1:2977093-2989562 GCF_000325575.1 Pteropus alecto | reverse complement strand
AGCAGTTAGTCCTTCCTAACTAGTATAAGTCCCATGCAGTGAATCTTTACAATGTCTTCCATTGAAGCAAA
Source organism: Pteropus alecto (assembly GCF_000325575.1). NCBI lineage: Eukaryota > Metazoa > Chordata > Mammalia > Chiroptera > Pteropodidae > Pteropus > Pteropus alecto. The sequence continues at coordinate 2,989,491 of NW_006435837.1, read as the reverse complement.
GTTGAGCACCATAGAATGTTGAAGGAGTGAGTGACTATCTGTATTACATTCATTTGTACTTTGGCACTTTTTCTTGTTAAAAATTTTCAAGTATCAGTTGAATGCCTACCATGTGTCAGGCCTTGTTCTAGCTGCTAGGGGCACAGCTGTAACAACACAAAGTCCTTGCTTCATGGAGCTCACATTCAAATGGAATATCTAGTGGATGCCTCTTGATGAATGTACCAAACAAATTTGCTAATGTTCTTATTCAAGGGTTCAAAAACTATAAAGGCATTTTCTGAATTTCCTGATTTGATAGGGGCCTGATTAATATTTCCCCAATTGTGCTCTAAGCCAGTGCTAGTGCTTCTCAAACTTTATGAATCAACTGGGAATACTGTTAAAATATAAAATCTGATAGAGTAGGCCTGGGGTGCTGCCTGAGACTCTGAATTTCTAACAAATTCTCAGATGATACTGGTGGCCTATGGATCACACTTTGCATAGCAAACCTCTAAGGAACATTAGTTACTGGATGCTAAAGATATCCTATATAAAAAGGATTTCACGTTCAAATAAATGAAAAATTATAGTCCCAACAAGAGGCCAGGCCAAGTTGCCCTGGTTTCCGATTGCTTTCTAATTCTCAGTGCCAGTCCTATCAGAAGCCTAACAGTACTTTCTACCATGCGTTCTATGAGATAACCCTCTATCTTTATGATAAACTTACTTTTAAAAATTTTAGCCAGTTTGAGAGCTTCTGTAATTTGCAACCCAAAGAAACCTTGAGTACACGTCAAGAGACTCAGGCACAGGGAATGATGGAGAAATGTAGCCATATTACAGACCTGGAGACAAAGTCAAGAGCAATTGAGCTTCAAGAATACTGTGAACCAATAGCTTGAAATATCCTACACCCTCCTTCCCTCTCTCAGCCTCAGTTTCCTCACTGATAACATAGGATTACTATAAGAATCAGATGGTATAATGTGCTGAGACTACATAGCACTGATACCTTATGAATGTGGTCATTATATTTTTCTTCTGTAAAATATCACCTGTATCATAGGGTGTGTGAGAATAACATGGGATACAACGACAAAGCAATTGGCTGGCACTCAACAAATGTTAGTTACTGGATTTGAGAGAGAAGGATTAAATGAATTTTTCCCCTAGATAGGGGAAACCTGGCTTCTTGAAAACAGGAGCGAAGAAAGATACCCATGGTGAGTTAGTGAAGGTCATTGAATGTGGCTGCAGGAGAGGGTAGGAATAATGAAGGAACATGGTTATCCACATCCTGTCTTAAAGCTAGCACCTTGGAGCACCATAACAAAGACAATTCCTGAAGGAATATCTCACCTCAACCAAATAGTAGTCGCTTACCAAGAAGAAATAGTTCAGTTATTCTTAAAACATATAGGTTCATATTATTATATAATAAAATCCTCCACCATTCAAACTTCCAGGTAAAGATTATAATTTTCAAATATTAATGATTCCCTGTATCTAAAATAGCTGAACATGAAAAATACAAGTTCAGTGAAGATTATCATATGATTACTCAAATGCTTAGACAAAGATTCCATTTTAGTTTTCAAGTATTAACTTTATTTTCCATGCTTGTGTACCTTAGCATCCTTGAATCATCAGCAAAGAAAAAAAGAATATAAGGTGTTCTCAAGGATATATGTTCTGTGTCTTGACTGTGGAGGAGGTAACACAACTGTGTGTTTGTCAAAATTCATAGAACTGTACACTTATAATGGGTGAATTTTATTGTATGCATATGATGCCTCAATAAATCTGATTTAAACAAAAAACAAAGAAAGAGAACACACCCTTGAACACAAAGTCTGATGTTATAAGAGGGCACATAAGCAGATTTTAAAAACCTGATTTTATGACAGAACTAGGATAGAAAATTTCCAGTGTTATAATCCAAATTACCATGAAGGAATATCTAGACCATCACATTTGAGCCACAGTCCTTTGCACTCTCAGCTCTGACCAGCTAGGCAAAGCACAAAGTGAGGGCTCTTGCTTAGAGCCTTCTTGGCAAGATGAGACACAGAAAGAATATTTCCCTTAGCCATGCAGGCCACTGTGGGTTTGCTCAAATACAATCCCATGGGACATAATGTTTTTTAAATAGTCATTATGATTTTCAAGACTTTTGGTTGTGATTGACAGAAATTCAACTCCTGTCCACGTCCTTGCCCAGCACACACCCTCTCATCATTCAGGTCTCTGCTCCAAAGTCCCTTTGCAAAATGGCCTCCCTTGTCAGCCCTATTCCTAATAACCTCCTCACTCCTCACTCCTCACTCTATCCACTTACTAGTTTACAGTCTAGTGGGGGAGACAACTAATTCACAAATCTAATGCGCTCTCTCCCACACTCGACTGTAAGCTCCATGAGGGCAGAGGGCTTTGTCTTTTCAATTAATATCCATAGCCTCAGCTTTAGAGCAGTGCTTGGCATACAGAGGTGCCCAACAAATGTTTGTAAAATAAAGGGGAAAATCGATTGGCGTCTGAATCCAAACCATAGCTAAATGGAGGAACAACAAGAACTAAGGACTCGAACGCACCCAAGGCTCACTTTGATCATCTGCCATTCTATCTGGTATTCTCTCAATGACCCACATACTGGCTGCCTTTAAAGTGCCAGGCTTACCTTATCACAACTCCACAACCAGAGGACATGGGTTTTTCTTTTCCATCTCCAAGTCGCAGTATGTCTGGGAAGTGTTCTTTGTCCTTCCTCCCAGAGATGTCCAGAGGGGGCCAGGACAAAGCCACAGTATCTCATTTCTCACTCTCCGATCCTGCTTGCTCTACCAATTTTGGAGATATTGTCCCAGTTTTAATAATGATGCTTTTGAGCTCTGTAGTAGATGCCGTTAGAACTCTTCTTGTTATCCCCTTGGACCCCTTTAGCATTTTTGTACACACCTGTTCCCTGACTGCATTCTTGCCCGACAGTGGTACCTGCATCTCCTTGCTGGAGGCCTGTCCCCCGCTGCTGGCATCTGCTATACTTGTGCAAAAGAGAGCTGGAGGTGCCCCCGTGGGTAGCCCTTGACCAATGACTGACAGTTCAAGAGTAGCAACACTCTAGTCCCTGTGCTCCCGACGGGGACAACTCTGAGGTATGACCTCCACTGTCCCTAGAGCTCCCTCAGGACCAAGCCCAAGCTACCCTCTGTGGGCTTTGCTGGGTGCTGTGCTCTTGCTTGGCCTCCTTCCTTTCCCAGGCTCCCTTTCCACTCCCCTACTTTGGAATACGTACGAATAAATCACTTTCAGGTGAATTCTCATCTCAGGGTCTACATCTGGGAAACCCAATTATAACAAGCTCCATCTAGGCCCTTAGTTCTCCACCTATTTGTCATCGGTTTTGTTGATAGTAGGTACCTTTTCACAGATTTCCCGTCTCCCCAACATGCATGTGCACTACAGAAATGTTTACTTATTTGCTTTTAATATGTTCCTATCCTTAAAGTTCTTTTGCATTTATTCTATTTTAACTAGGGATCCTTTTATTGTTTCCCAGATATGCTGCTAATTTTCCCACTTTGCTTATTACTGATGGCTTGTCTAATTCAACATGTTAAAGAAACATTCCTTGTATTTTTCCCTCTTTCTGTACCTTTATTCTCTATCTCTATCTCTTCTGTATTAGGTGCTTGCTCAAGATATCTCAAGGTCATGCTTGACTTCTTAATTTAACAGTTAAATCATTATTAATTATACTACCTTTTCTTAGTTGACATCTCTAAAATACAGAAGTGTAAAAGAGAGAATGCAAATGAAGCCATCATCAGAATATCCAGTGGCATCTTTACTCCTTAACTAATTTCTAAAACATTATTTAATTCTGTTCAATTCAGCAAAACTTTTAGTAACTATTATCAGATGAATTTATATATGTGCCATTATGTAAAATAAAAGAAAGCAGATCCCAAGTATTTTTGATTCAGCCTCAATTAAGATAAACATTGAAACCAGAGGCTACAAGTTTCAAATAGCAGTATATGAGAAAACATGGGGAGAAGGTTTAAGACGTTGACATAAGCATTTTTGACAATGCAAAACACTGGATTAACCACTACCCTTTGCTTAGACAGATAAGGAAGAAGCTTGGCAGTATTTACATACCAGTTTTCACAACATTTAAGTTAAATCTTTACTTCTATATATAATTATAAAGCTAAATTTCTAAGGCTGTTTACTAGAAAAGGGCAAAGAGCATATCTATACTATTACAAGGTTTGTTTTAGTAACTCTAAAGACTGTTGACTTGTAACCTTGAGGCTATGTGTTTATGATGGAAACTACATGTTAGAATGTTTGGAGAGAGAAAATTGTACTTGTTTGCTTAAATTTGAAAATATTTTTGTCCCAGGAGGTTGATTTTACTTGCCATCTCTTCGATAATTGACCTGCCATTTTTGACCTTACTGATCCAGTTCTAATTAACTCAACAAGTAAAAGAGAATGTGCAAATTAGCTTGGAATTAAAGATGTAGCTGAAGGCATTCCTTGAGAAAAGTGATTTTACCAACAAAATACATATGTTACTCTAATACAATAACTTTAAAACACAAAACAGATTACAGCCCTCTGTAAAAGCCCCTAACTGAAAACAATCTAAATTTTGCCTGACTATAGTAGGTTGGATAAATATACTGTGGTATATTTACATAATAAAATACTATACAGAAATGAGAATGACCAAACTACAATCAGACACAACATAGTTGGACTTCATAAACACAACATGGAGCAAAAGAAGCCAGACACAGAGGAGAACATACTGTATACTTCCATTCATTTAAAATTAAAAACCAGGCAAAACTAATTTATAGTTTTGGGATAGTGCTTATCTTGGGGGCAGTAATGCCTGAAAGGGGGCACAACGAGGGTATTCTGGGGGAGCTGATACTGTTCTATTTCTTGAGTTATAGGTTTATTTGAGCAGTTTTCTATTTGCCACCCTTCAATAAATGTTTTTTAAAATCACATGAAATGTAGAATCTCTGTTTTCAATAGCACTTTATCTACTTTCCAAAAGAATTTGATTACTCTTTCAGATCCAGGAAGGATGCTAGACACTGGAAATATTGAGATGAGTCTAGGAGGCTTGGGATCAGTCTAATTCTTTGTTCTAAAAGGACTTAGCAAGTTGTTATCTGTCAATAAATATCTAGGTGAAGATGATTCCTGCTTTAAATATGAGGGGAGAGGAAGAATAGGGAACAATTTCTTACCCAAAAGTAACATTAGAACTTACAGCTGGGTGCTCTCATTATCACATTTATCAAAGGTTATTATTATTTTTTAACAGTGAAACAAAGACTAACCCACAGGGTTTTAGCTAGGCACAATATAGCAAAACAGAAATTATGGTTTTGGAATCCAAGGCCAATGATGTTTTGACTTTAATGCTTTTGCCTACTTCTACAGATAAAAAATTTTGCTGAAAAACTAGAGGGGAAAGAAGCACTCCTTAGGTGTTAGAGTGAGATGAATATAGCCCTTCTAAGATGCTTTGTTCCTCCAAAATCCAGACACTCCATATGCTTTAGAGACTAAGAACTTCTGCCCATTTTTAGTATACCAAAAAGCAAAATTCACATGGAGAAGTGTGGCATGATTCAATGTCTTTTGGCTAAGGAGAATATACCCTATGAAGTCCTTTTTAACTGAGTTTTGCATGTAGTCGATGTTTAATATGCAGAATGTGAAACAATCCATGACTTAGGGAAGTTCATTCGCAGCAAGGAATTTGAGCTAGATATTTATTGACAGATAACAATTTGCTTAGTCCTGAAATGGAGAATTAGACTGATTCCAAGCCTCCTGGACTCACAACCCAGGCCTGGTGGGCTGACACTTCACCCACTGAAGTGGAGGGTGGGCAAATACTTGATGACATGACATTAGGATGTCACCTTCTCCAACCCCCTTACCTGTACTATGTACGCCGAACCTAGATATATCATGCCAAACTTGGGATTAGAGCTTAGATTGGTAACCCCATCTAGCATTTCAACATCTGTGCAATTGTTTTGTCTTTCCCAAACTCATTTTCTGAATTAGTTTATCTTTGCAAAACAGAATCATATTTATTTCTGAAGTCTTCAATAGATGATGCAGAAGATTTAAAGTTGACATTTTCTATAATCCCTCAGTTGCAACACATTTTCTTCTTGATCACTGAAAAGTAAAAGCATCAATGATCCAAACTATCTGAGCAGAATAATGTCTCCCGTGATATGCATAGGGACTAGAATGCAGGATCGTGCCACCTGGCACGCAGTAGGCTTGAAAAAAAATGTAAAGTATCCCAGACTTTTTCAACACCCAGTGAGCACAGCAATTCATCATGAGATAGGTTCAGGCTTTACAGATCCATGCAAGGCAGTGGTAGTTATATTGTTTGCTCGTTGGCTCAGCATATACCTGGGCATAAGCTAGGGAACAGGCCTGACTCAGGAGGGGTTAGGGTGGGGAAGTTTTGTCCTCTTCTTCCAGCAGCAAGCCATAGGTTATAATCCTATTTTTAACAAATAGAGTTGAAAAATGGAAGCAATCCCAGGTTTTATAAGTAACAGAGGGTTTTTCCCCCCACCAGGATTAAGGGTGTGCGAAGGGCAACGAACATCAATTTCTGGTCACTTAAAGAAGCTGAGGGAACCGCTTAAGCTTGGAATCATAACTTTGGAGCCAAAAAATGGTGGTTCAAGGCAAAGAAAAACTGTAGGCAGAAAAGAAGGGCAGGGGTGGGAGTGGGGGTGGGGAGTGCACGACAAATGAGGAAACCGTAGGAAGTGGAGGTATTTACAAGATTGGGGGTGAGGCAATCTGTTTCCTTAGACAACTTACAGACTTAATGTTTATGATATTATTGTCTGTTAATTAACTCTCTCTGTAGCTATGAGCTGAAGAGGCACTTTCTAGGAGCTGGGTACCTGCCTGAAGAAAGTGAAACATAAGCTAGAGTCCTTGTTCCACAAAAATAACCCAGGTCTTTGGTGCCAGAGAATCGTTGAAACCAAGGGTTACACTGGTAAGCAGTTCAGCCCTTGAGTTCTGAATTTCAATTGTTTTCTCAAAACTATTGAGAAGTCATTTGCCTCAGCTTTACTATTTGACCTAAATCAATCTTTTGGCTTTTGGGGATCTGAGCCATTCTCTTCGTCTGCATAACAGACTTACTGGCTCATCCTGAAGAGATTCAGAGTAGATGAATAATTGCCTTGAAAAAACCAGAAGCAATGACTCATTATTCTAAAAATCCATACTGGTTGGCATTTACAGCACTCCTACTCTGTACCATAGGAGATGAAAAAAGAATTTGCTGTTCATGCCCTCTGAAGATTGAATCTTCCCATTCCTGAAAGAGTAGGTGCATTATCAATGGTGCAGGTCATTTCAGACAAAATCTCCAGTCCTTTCAAGGACACTGGGAAAAGGAATTACATATTACTACATGCTTGAGGTCTTGGGCCCACAAAAATGTATGCCTTTGGGTACAGTGCTGAGGACCCAGTAATAGCTCCTGTGGCAGTGCCATGATTAGGATCCACAGCTTCTGCCTTCTGCTCCTCACTACTGGCCTGTCCTCAGGTTCTTCTCAGAAACCAGAGAGAGTAGCAGAATCATAAAAGCAAGAAAAAAGGCATAAAGGTCAGAACTTGGGTCTTAAAGGGATCTACCAGGGACACATTGTCTGAGCCAGGAAGATCACAAAAGCTTCTCCATACCCCAGTGGCAGTTGAGAAAGGTCAGTGGGGAAGAGGAAAAGAGACGGACTTCAAATGGCAATTGTGGCAGAAGTTGACTAGCTTTTCAACAAACTCTTTTGCCTTGGCACCTTACTAGACAACGTTTCCCAGCATCCTCTGCACTTGACTCATGCCGCATTACTGAGTTCTGGCCAATGCAGTACGAGTTAAAAAAATACATACGGCACCTCCAGGCCTGGCCTTTTAAAACCTCCTGTGCAAGCAATCTCTCTTACTCTTTTTCTCTCTTGCTGTCCCCCCCCACCCACAAATATCTGCTGATTGAATCGACGCTCAGAGTAATCTTGGAAGCCATACTTTAAAGATTTTAGAGCCTTCTTCTGCCTGATGTCCCAAGTGACTATAAGAACAGAGGCCCCTAGCCCCAACTCCCTGCACCAACTGTACCTTTTTATGATCAAGAAATAAACTTCTATTTTGTTAAACCACCAGGATTATGGGGTTTATTATAACAGCTATCTTTAACTAGTATAAGATTCAATGTAATAGAAGAAATACTTTTGTATGGCTGTCGAAACTATTATTCATACATACTTGAAAACCTGTTTAGATGTTATTTCCCCCCCTAGTTTTCTACTGTGCTGATATAGTTTTATAACTTATGATTCCTCAGAAGGAAGGGATTTCAGACATAAGGTAGGCTCAAAGCCCAAGCATTTGGAGAATGGGCAGAGTTCTTCTGAGCACAGAAACAAGCCGAAAGAAAGAAGACAAAAGGTGACCTAATTTCTCCTGATTACAGAGATGTGGGAAGAAAGAATGGTAACCCCTTAAATTGAAAAAAAAAAAAGAGATGATTCCCAATTGAAACAGTCTATAGTGAAAAATGTATATTTTTAAAAGTTAAAAACACTTAAATGATTAGAAACATATGATTTTGACTGACCTCGAAAATTAGGTTGATAGTTAGCATTGAGGTTTTATATTGAATTCCTAGAGACTTTTTGGTATATAATACATTTCACCATTTTACACCATTAATTATAACCTAGGTTCTGCTGTTCTGAATTGTCATATCCTGCTTAAGGGTGTGAGCATGTCAAAGGCAGCCCGTAAGAGCGGCATCAGAAGCTACCTGAGGCATCTGAAGCCCTTTGGAACTTCTTCAGGTCATCTAGATTAGTATATCTGTCCTCATCAGTTTTCTTGTTTATCTGACCACTTTTTAATTTAATTTCTTATTTCCCACTTTCTTCCTTGTCTCCTTGGGTCAGTCATGTAATATTATACATCTAATATTTTTTGGCATGATACTAAAACAGTCCTCAATTGTCCATCAATGTTCAATTTTCAAAACCAGAACACGGGCTGACCAGCGGGGATACTTCCACATGGTCAGACCATGACCTGTGGCAATAATGCTGGTTACAATGAGCTCAAAGAACATGGTCAGGCTGTGCTACCTCAGGCACATTGCAGTCTAAAGGATACTAGTCATTTACAGAGATGCCTAAGCCTCAATTTTAGCTACTAACTCTATCCAACAGCTATCACCAGTTTTTCACCAATGCCATTACAGAGGAGCAGAGTGATAATTTGAGTTTCCTATGTTAAGCTTATCAGTAGCAGATGCTATCAGTGCCCTGCCCATATCTTCTTGGCATTACCACTATTTTCTGTGGGTTGTTTATTATGAATACCTATGACTCTCTGCCTGAGGGCATGTTTTATGGCTGCAAACTACTGAAAAGTTAAGGTCCCCAGAAGCAGCCTTCAACCAATAACTTATGGGGAGTTGGTGGATAAGTGCCACAGCTTCCTTAACCCTCAGGTGGAATAACTCTAGAGGTGTGTTCCATATAGTCTCCAAGAGTTTCCCAGTAGGACTGAGTTCCAGTTTGTCCATAGTGGTGACTGGTTTGCTAACACAGCACTAAATGGCTTCCTTTCTTTCTCTATCTCAATTCCTCATTCCTCAACTGATGCTTCCTGGGATCACCTTCCAGATAAGCCACTCACACCCCAAATCCTTGTCTCAAGTTTTGCTTACAGAAGTACCCAAGCGAAGAAAACTATTCTCTTCTGATTGTAAAATGAAACAGAGAAATGACCCCTAGTAAATTAACAAAAGAAGGAAGAAGCAATGACAGAAGTCTATATATTCTATAGAACAGATGATGGAGCTCCTCAATAGAGATTATTTATTATACTAGACTTGTGCTGTCTGTTACAGTAGCCACTAGCCACATGTGGCCACTGAGCACTTGAAAGATGGGTAGAACAACTGAGGAGATAAATTTTAAATTTTATTTAATTTTAAGTAGTTTAAATTTAAATAGCCATATGTGGCTAGTGGTAGCGGTTTGGATAGTATAGATTATAGAACACTTTCATCATCGCAGATGGTTCTATCAGGTAGCAGTGGTGTGGAGCAAGAGTAAGAAAATTTTTTCTGTAAAGGGCCCAATAGTAAATATTTTGACTTCTTGGGCCATATGATTGCTGATACAACTACTCAAATTCATTTGTCTATTATTGTACTGTGAAAGTAGCCACAGATAACATGTAAATGAATGAGCATGGCTGTGTCCCAATAAAACTTTATGGAATTTGAATTTCATATAATTTTCACGTGTCACAAAATATTCTGCTTCTGATTTTTCCCAACCATTTGAAAGTTTAAAACCATTTTTAGCTCATGGAACTATACAAAAACAAGTGGTAGGCCACTGTTCACCTTGTTCTAGGCTAACATCGCTGTTAACTGTTACTGGGGGAATTATTATTCAGATGCTCCAATAATCCAATGCAAATTGTGACATCAGTGACCAAAGTTTCAAATGAGCTTCTTACTCTAAATCAACCATTGAAGACAAAAAGCTCAGTTCAGGGTGTGGATTACTCTCAACTGAAGTTGACAAGGAGAAATTTTTTCTGATGTTTATAAAGTTTCCTCCGCAGTGGGGAATGATTAGAGCTGCTCTTGGTAAAATCATTGAGGCTCAGTATGTTCCTGTATCCCTCCCATGGCCCATTTTGCTCCTGACAACATCACTCTCCTCACAGAGAGGAACCCAATGGTGTTCTCTAACCTTTTGATTCCTATTCATTTGCTTCGTCTGCTACATTTCTTTCTCTACCTTCTGCCCTTGCCACCAAGATCAATACTTAGGCCTGGTGAAGATTCACTCTAAGCTTTCATACGACTCTCAGCATGATAAAAGGTTAGTTTTCAAAAACACAGTGTTCTCAAAATATAAGGCCATCAAATAGCTAATTTAATCTTGAGGCACCAAAAATTAGTGTTATCTATACAGCACAGACAATTATTTCTGAGACCTGATTCAATGCCAGCTCAAATCAAAATGGGGAGGTGATGGCAGTGGGGCTGGAAGTGTTTCCAGCTGGCCAATTTAACACCACAGTTCACTGTAACTCAACGGAGAATTGGCCACATCAAGCTAAAGGATCAAAAATGAGGTACCTGGAAGGGATCAATAAAGCAATAGGGGAGAATCATTTCTAGAAAAGACTGAGCTATCTGCTTAGTCAGCTCGCAATAGCTCTCAAAAGAAATGATGAGCACTGACATTTTGTCAGCTCTGCCAACAGAGCCGAGAGACCCAGCTGGTGCCTCTGATGCTAACTCTTGCTGCAGAGTCAAAGGTCTTGAGGCATGAAAAAGCAGCTTTTTTGCTTTTTTTAAAAAAAATGCATGGTGTTTCAGCAAAAAAAAAAAAAAAGTTGTAAAGGTAAGATCCTCTTCAGCTAAGGTTTAAAACAGCCACTGAAAGCTCTTCGTAATCAATAATATAGATCTCATTAAGGAGACTGCATTAAAGAGGTAGCAGCTATGTTAACTTTACAACTTCCTTGCAGAAAGAACAAGAAGAGGATGATCATGTGTGGTTTTTATCTCTCATACAGAATGCACCTACGACAGCAGAAGCAGCACATAGCACCTGCAGGGTACTTTGCCTGTTATTATGTTAGAATTTGACTCTCATAACTACAGTATGCTTCTTTTAGAGGCAGGGAAACAGCCTGGGAGAGGTCAATTTGGCCAAGTTAGGATGGTAGATGGTGGAGTCAGGCTGCAATTCAAGTCTTACTCTCGATTTTAAAACCAGCCCTAGCCTGGTCTTCCATGTGAGATGAGAGATTCTATTGTGGGCAATGGTGCAGAATGGGCCTTCCTTCGGTGCAGGTGCTGGTGGAAGGCCATGGGCAGACCTAGAGAGGCCAGCTTTGGTGCTTCTCAGCTAAACCCTCAAAATGTAATGGAGAATCCATAAACAAATGAAAATTTCTTTGAAGCCCTCACCAAGGCCAGATGCATAGTGTGACCGCTCTTTTATGTGCCAGCCAGCTTGTCCTCTAAATGTGCAAACGAGATTCCTCATTCCAAGACTATCTTTTCTAAAGTTAAACTTGTCATTTTGAGATGAGTGTAGATTCACGTGCATTGTCAGAAATAGTAGATAATTAATTCCTTTGAGCCCTTTACCTAGTTTTCCTTGACGGTATCATTTTACAAACTATAGTACAACATAGTACAATTGTATTTGATTTTTTAAAAAATTTTAACTTTATTGACATGAAATTATGAGATATTGAAAGTGTATGTCTTGGTGATTTGATATATGTATACGTTGTATA
>NW_006435837.1:2965980-2976980 GCF_000325575.1 Pteropus alecto | reverse complement strand
ACATATTTATCCTTTTTTATTTTTTGGTGGAACACTTAAATTCTACTCTCTTAGTAAATTTCTATTATACAGTACAGTGTTATCAACTATGGTTACCATGCTGTACATCGGATCCTCAGACCTCATTCATCTTATAGCTGAAAGTCCGTACCCTTTAACCAACTCTCTCGATTTCCCCCAGCCCCTGGCAACCATTCTTCTAATCTTTGTTTCTATGAGTTTGACTTTTTCTTAGTTTCCACATATAAGATACCATGCAGTATTTGTCTTTTGCTTATTTCACTTAACATCAGACCCTCAAAGTCTATCCCTGTAGTCGCAAATGCGAGGATTCCTTCTTTCCGTGTTTACTTTTATAATAAATGAAAAATTGTTTCATTGCTAAGGGGAGGAAAGAAACAAGGGGGCAGCTGAAGATGAATGTGAAATCATGGGAATGGGTCTGTTTATTAATTTAAAGGTGGGTGAGAGCTGAATAAGTTGAAATGATGTCAGGAGTAATGAGAGGTGAGGGAGGGAACCGAGCCCCCTTGGGCAGCTCACTGCTCTCTGCCAGAGAGTTTCCTGCCACTGTATATTCTGCATATGCTCTGCTCAAACAGTAGAGAAGAGAGGGGTATTTTATTTCATTCCTTTTGAGAAAAGAGACTTCCTGATTGGGGCCCTGTAAATGAATACTGCACTGGGCAGAAACATGGATGGGATAATACTTCTGGTGTGCTAGCTTCACCATCTCTTTCCTGCTCTCCTCCCTCAATATCCTAGTTCATGGATGAGTTCATTTAGCCACATTATGCCCAAGTGGGTGACACTGGACAGACTAACTTTACACCACTGAATTGTTTATTACCTCCAGTTATCTTCTAAATTAAATCTCAAAAAGAAAGAAAGAAAGAAAAAAAACAGAAAAGAACAGGCCTGCTTTCTGTAATTTCCTTTTCTCCTTCATCTCCACTCAGAATAGTTCATTAACTTTCTTTATAATTGCGATATAAGAGCAACCAAGGATAATGCAGCACTTTTGATCTTAATTTTCAAAGACATGCTTCTGTTTCATTTGCTCATCTTTAGTCCTAAAGCAAGGGAACATTTTAAAAGGTCATAATAAATAACTCTTAACTTTCAGATGCTACTTTATTACTCATCTCTTATAGCATTTTGTTTGTTTGTTTGTTTACAAGGCATGTAAATATCCCGTCTGGGTATATAAATATGCTGAATAAATATTCCTTCTCACAGGAGGGTCACACTGGATAAGAGTCACTCAGGAGGCTTTATTCTGATCTATTTTTGTGGATTTATTCACATTCATTTTATTGTGACAATTCCCCTGTAGTTTAAAATAGGATATGATTATTCTTCCTACAATTGAGGGACACTAAAATAAATTCGACTTAAATAGTTCCACCTGAAAAAAAATGTATTAAGATATCTGGGAATAGCACCATAGGAACAAGGTTTTGAAGTAAATCACACTACATACCTTTTTTCTTCCAAAATTCAGTACAGATGAAATAGAAAAGACATCATAGCATTCTACTCCAGGCTCTGAAAACAGCACCCTCGCTAGATAATTAGGAGCATAAGAACCTATCTCTCTTTTCATCCCTCATTCCATTTTGCCTTTCCCCAGTTCAGGTACATGATCACTCACAGCACTGGGGTGGTAGAAGGCACAATTAGATTTCGGGTTGAGGGGGTAGAGGAGAAGCACAGAACCCAGGGCAAGCATCTTAATTTACAGTACCCTATGAATCATTCTGATGTGATTTCTCAGATTAAGCTTTTGAATCCACTCTTCTTAACCATGGTCTGGTGCTTGTAGACAAATTGAAGGGAAGTAAGGAGATAATAGTTGTGTCCGTTAGGACTACATTGGAATATATGTAATAGTAACTTAATTTCACTGGACAAAACTGGGTCACATGTACACTAGCTGTAAGGGAGTTTGGGGAAGTATTTTTAACAGGACACATTGTAGCCCTGAATAATAACAGGCTCCTATCAGTAGAAAAGCACGGAGAATGGGTAGGCAGCTCTCAGTATCCAGCGAAAAAGTTAAGACAGTATCTCTCCTTATGCCTACAAATTTGGAGGGTCAAAGGAGAGGCCTTAGAGTCATTCTCAACAACTTTTGAGAGACATGCAGACTAGCACAATGCATAGTGTGTAGAACTAAGGCTTTAGACTTCGGAACATTTGTATTTAAATCTTAGCTTTACTTGTTATCAACTGTGACCTTGAATAGATCACTTCATTTTTGTTTTCTCATAAGTATATTTCTTTGCCTACACAAGAAGGCTATTTAAGGATTAAATGAAATCATGTTTTCACAATGGCCTTTCCTCAATTCCCCTATATTACTAATCCCAGCAGGCACACTCTCATGATTTCAAAAAGAACAAAATTATCAGCAGCCTATAAACAAGAGAAGATTTAGATAAGGCAAAGTAATTCACCTTTAGGTCCATGTAGTGTGAAGTCAATTAAGTAATGAAGACATAAAGAAATGACGACAGCATCTACCCTACAATGTCTAGTCTCTGTGTTCTGATGCCATGCAGAAAATGTTTAGCTGCAGACGATAAATGTAATGGCCCCTAAATAGGCTCAGATACTCTAAAGTCCAGAATTTTCCAGCAATTAAGATATACCTTAATTTCTAATAAAATGATTTTTAACAAATATTATGACATAATATAGTGCCCAACTTAAGGGAAAAATATTCTCCATCAGCTTCCATGAATGACAATCAATCGACAGAGGAACACTGTCCAGGGAAACCAAAAAATTAACACGAGCTTTGAAATGTTCCCAATGGCTTTGATTCTCAGTAATATGTTCTGTACTCAAATATAGGCGAAACCTTACTTAGACTGCTTAGTTAGATATCATTCCACCATTTCTAAGTTCCTTATATTTTTACATTTCTATCAAAGTAATCTTATTCTACCTCACAGGTCAGGATATGGTTTGCTATGCATTTAAAGGAATAAAAGTTCTTTGATGGTATCATTGTTAAATGATTAAAATAAGCTGATAACTTTGAATAGTCTTGACAAAGTTTTCCATGGCTAATGAATTGTGTGGAGAACTCCATAGTCCTTCCACAGTAAAGAACAATTATGCCAGGGAGGTAGATACAGGTAAAGGGGGTCAAATTGTATGTGTGTGTGTGTGTGTGTGTGTGTGTGTGTGAGAGAGAGAGAGAGAGGTGATGCTAAACAAGGTCCTTAACTTCTCAATGCCCATTTTCTTCAAAAAAGAGAGAGAGAGAGAGAGAGAGAGAGAACAATTATGTCAGAGCAGCTATGTGCAGTCAGCCATAAACTCAACACTGTCAAGCTTCTCCAATAAAAATGCCATTTAGTGTGTGTTCTGCATGTCTGTCATGCCAGTAAATAACACTGTGTTTAAGGGTTGGATTAAACTTTAAGAGTGTTATTGGTCATTTTGCATCCAGGTTGGGATCCAAAAACCTTATCAAGGAGCAAGGATTAAAGAAACTAGGGATGCTTAAACTAGGGATGCAGAAACTAATGGGAAATATGATCACTGTCTTTAGATATTTAAATGGCTCTCAGACTCAAAAGAATAAGGTTTCATTCTATATTGCTTCAAAGGTCAGAAGTAAGACTGATGAATATAAGTTACCCAGGGAGGGCTTTCAGTTCAGGGTAAGAAAGCACTCTTCCAACAAGGAAATGAGCATCCTCATAAGAATTGAGTTCCTGTGCATTAAACAGCCATCTAGGGGTGTGGTGATCATCTATCAGAGATATTGCATTAGGTGGGAAGATAGATTAATCTAAACATCTCTTCCAACCCTGAGCTGATTTTAATAAGTGCTTGGTGATTCTTACTTTCCAAATTCTGAAAGAAAATATCTCTCAATCTTAGATAGGAGCCATGATGATCTTCCTTTGTTTTTAATACACTTTATGCTTTCAGGATTTTCGAGAAGTATTGCTAGGGTCATTTTATTCTAGCAGGATAAATAAGCTCTCTTAAAGAAGGCTCCAGAGCCCTTGAAGAAGGGCTCTTCAGTTTTGATGAGTTTTTGGTAAGTGCTCCTTTTTATTATGTGATCCACAGACATCAAGGTCAAAGTCACAGTTCCAAAGGCATGTCTATAAAAGAACAAAAGATTTCTCCCAAACACTACTTACTTTCCCATGTCCACTTTTCTGTCTGGTACCCTGTACTCTGAAGAGGGAGGGCAGGGGCACCTTAAAAGGTTTCCCAAACCTTACCCCTTGGCCTTTAGTCCAATGTCACAGATGTATGTCATTTACTTCTGATCTATAACTTGACCAACAATGGGCCAGGAAGGACTGGATGAAATAGAGGCTAGAGGCTGTCAGCTCAGAATCCAGACTGTCACCTCACTCTCCATTTTCCTCCAGGCTCAAAATGTTTTTGCAGCAACAGAGAGAATACAAATTCTCAGTAACATTAACATATAATGCCAAGCAAGACATATATTATACATGCATTAATTGCATGTGAGTATACAAAATCAGCACAATATAAAGGCATAAGTAACCTTGTCTTCTGCCACCAAAAAGGAAGAGTAAAAATCCTTTAGTGGTCTGAGTCGGATCAATACTGAACTCTCAGGCAGGAAATTGTGGCGCTCTCACACACAAAGCTCCTCAGACACTGCCCGTGCTAGACTCGGAGCCAGACATCCTGACAGAGGCTAACATAATGGCTCATAAGCAGCAAACGGCTCCTCAAATTGCAACCTAAACTCTCCCACAATACCTCCAACTCAGAAGACCCTTTGCAAAGCAAGTCTAAGATGAAAGAGCACTAAATATTTCCAAACAAGTTTTAAATCTCCTGATTTGAGTGAATTACATCCCAGGGAACTAAGAGAGCATGCAAATAAGATGTCAGAATCATTGTTTATTTCTTTGGGGAACTAGCAATATAAAAAGTCACAGAAAACTGAGACAGAAAAGTAGAATTCCAGTTTTCACAGAGTGGAAGAAGATAGCTTTCACATAGTTCGGTTGGGTGAGCTTGATGTTAATTTTCAGAAATGTTCTAGAACACATTGTTAAAAGAATTTACATGTTCTTGGAAAGTGATATAGTGGTCTTTAGGACTCTGCAGGGGTTCATGAAGAAGTCAAGTGAAACTAATTTAATTTTTTCTTTAACCAAGTTATTAGATCATTATGCTAAGCAGGAAATGTGATAAGCAATATTTTTTAAAAGAATCATCTTTACTGAGGTGTAATTTATATAAAATAAACTATACCCATTTAAAGTGTTTAGTTGATGAGTTTTGACAAATATGTATACTCTTGTAGCCATCACTATGATCAAGATATATATTATTCCATCATTCCCAAAGGTTCCATCATGCTCCTTTTCAGTTAAACCTCCATCAAGTCCTGGTCCCAGGCAAGCACAAATTTGCTTTTCGTCACTATAGAGTAGTTTAAATTTTCTAGAATGTCATATAAATGTAATTATATGGTATGTACATTTTCGTGTTGAACTTCTATTGTTTTTTAAATTTGTCCATGCTATTGGATGTTACTTTTATTGCAAGTCATATTCCATTGTGTGAATATACCATGTTTTGTTTATCTATTCATCTGCTGATAGACATTTGGGGTTATTTTCCATTTTGAAATGTAATGAATAAAGCTGCATTGAACATTCATCTCTAAGTTTTATGTGAATGTATGTTTTAATTTCTCTTGATAAGCAATGGTCTCAATGACAAAAGCATTCAAAAACATTAAAGCATCTTATATGCAACAGCGAACAAGATGGATATATGTGAGCTAAGTGAAAGAATTGTTTATATGTATATGCATATGGGTATACTAGTATATATATAATAGTATCACATAATAAAATAACTTTGTCAGTGATTGCACTTAGAGGGTGCTAATTAATAGATCAATGCAAACATGATTAGAGGTTTCTGCTAATATGGATCCTATGATCCAGAATGTTACTTTACCTGTGTAATGGGCATAATAACATAGTATAAATGGATCAAGGATAATGTAAGTGAACACACCTCTATTAAAACAGTTGTCACATTTTATTAGACTTATTGGTTGACATGTCTGTCTCAACTAGCTAAAGAATTCCAAGTCAAGGACCACATCCAATTCATCTTTTTGTCTACAGCATCGATTATTGTATCTAGCTTATGAAGGCATTCAATAAATTTTTTTTGAATATGCGAATGAATGACTGGAGGTAACACCTATGAGTACTTTAGAAATGAAGAAAGCACAACACCACTGTTGTACTATTAATTATTAATATTAATATTTATTCCTAAATAACTGTCAACTTGGGTTATCTATATTCATAATTATAACAAAAATTTATCCTTGCCATATGGCTTTACTGGTGAGTTCCTTTTATCATGCTATATAAACTGTTCAAGAAAAAAAGGACGAAAACCTTTTCCATTCATTTTTAGTACCAAATTTATTTTATGAAGTTAGCATTAAACTGATACTAAAATCTGACTAAAAACTCAAAAACAAAAATTATAGTCTAATCTCAGTATGAACATAATGCAATAAAATAATATAGTAGCAAATCAAATTTAATAGTGTATTAAAAGAATAAGTCACCATGTAACATTATCCCGGGGATATAAGGATAATATAATATCAGCAAATATATTAATATAATGTATCATATCAGGATGACAAATAAGGAAAATCACATGATTTCTGTAATGCCAAAAAGGGAGTTAGTAATTCAATAGCTATCTCTGATCTTAAAAATAGTTTAAAAAGGAAATAAAAAATAGCATAGCGTTTATAACAATATTAATCTCAGAACAATAGTACATATCCAATTAATTGTGATACATCAAAAAAATTAATTTCTTAACATTGTTTTAGAAGTTCTGGAAAACCAAAACCAGAACCAAAATGCCAAATGACAAAAACAAAAGAGATGTAGTAGGAATAGATATGCAAGAAAGAAAGAAATCCAAAAGAATCAACTAAAAAATTATTATAATTAATGAAATTTCTGCATAGTGGCTGAAAAAACAAATGTACAAAGATGAATAGACCTACTCTATAACAGAAATAACAGTCAGAAAAGATTATGGAATAAAAGTATCCATTTGAAATGGGAATAAGAACATAAATGCTAGCATCAACTTAATAAGAAAAGTTTAGGAGCTTGTGTAAGATATAAAAGAAAAGACTAATAAATCGAGAGACCATTATCTTATGGATGGAAACACCAAATATTTTAAATATATCCACTCTTCTCTAGTTAATATTTAAATCTGATGTAATTACGGTAAATATACATTGAGACTGTAACCTGATAAAATGATTCTAAAGTTCATATGGAAAAATAAATAGATGAGAATAGCTGAGAAAATACTGTAGTGGGGAGGATTATAGTACTGTTCCTGTGACAGATATTAAAACTTATCAGAAAGCTTCAATAATTAAAACATTGTGATGCATTACAAAGGAGGTATCACGTAACAATGCAGACAAGAACTTAATAAATAAAAAAGTTGGCTAGTAGGTACTGCATTTGGGGGAGTGAGGAAATCAGTTTCATGTCACACTTTACTGTATTTAAAAGAAATGTAGTGCAGAAATATAAACTGTAAGACACTAGAAGAAAATATATGTGAATATTACCTAATCTCTGGGTGGGAAAGACTTTCAAAACTTAAATGTAATAGGAATAATCTCAAAGAAAGAAAGGTTAGATTTGACTTCAGAAAAACATTTAAACTATTTCTTTTTTAAAAAACCCTTGTGTCAAGGGCTTTCAATAGATCACAGAAGAGGAGCTGCTCTGCTACTCAAAAACTGAAAGGACAAATGGCAAGATGGAAAATTTTTCCATAAATATAATAGACTTATCACTAATTTGTAACAGTGATAAGAAATACCACGAGAACCAGTAGAAAAATGGGCAAATGGTGTGGACAGTTTACAAAAGGGAAAGATAAATGGTCAGGAAACAAGTAAAAAAAAATTTAACCTCATTGGAAATAGAAGTAATAAAAGTGGAACCAATAGGGCGATTTTCTCCTACAGATTTAACAAGTTTCCAAAATGATGAAACTCCTCATTGACAGCATGTGTGTGGTGGAAGATACTCTTGCATTCTCTTGGTATGAATGTGAATTGGTACAGCCTTTCTGGAAAGCAAGATACAATAAAACCCTAAAAATGTTAGTGCCCCTTAAAAAAGTTATTCCTCTGTGTATATGTACCACATCTTCTTTAGCCAATTGTCTATTGATGGGCACTTAGGTTGCTTCCATATCTTGACTATTGTAAATAACGCTGCAATGAACATAGGTAACTGAACAAACCAAACAGAAACATATTCGTAGAAACAGAGAACATTTTGAGGGTTGTCAGATGGGACGAGTATTGGGGGACTGGGTGAAAAAGGTGACAGAATTAAGAAGTACAAATTGGTAGTTACAAAATAGTCATGGGGATATAAAGTACAACATAGGGAATATAGTCAGTAATGTAATAACTATGTATGGTGCCAGGTGTGTCTAGACTTATTGGGGGGATCACTTTGTAAATTACATAAATGTCTAACTACTATGTTGTACACCCAAAACTTTTATATTAGATAAAATAATATTGAGTGTCAATTATAATTGAAAAAGAACAAAGAAAAATAAAGCTTGGAAAAAAAAGTTATTCCTCTTCTGGAAACAATACAAAATGCAGATAAAGACTTAGGTATAGAAATATTGATTTCAGCATTTGTTATAGAAGTGAAGAAAAGAAGCAATACAAATGTTCAACAACAAGGGAAGAATTAAGCACATTTTGATATATCCATATGTTAGGAACATTATGTAGCCTTTAAAATGTGTTTATAATTTTTTTAATGGTATGGGGAAATACTGATAATGTAAAAGGCAAGATACAAATTTATATACACACAGAGTATATTCTCAAACATCTTAAATATATATGGACAATTGGGCAAAAGAAGATGCCCACACTGTCAACTCTGTGTGGCAGAATTATGAAAAATTTTATTGTAATCTTTATATTTCCCTATATTTTTCAAAATCCCCATAATATTTCTCTAATTATCAGAAAAATTATTTTAAGATAAAAATTATTCTTTAGGTAAAGTTCTAAAAGGCTGTCAAAAAAGGAGAAACGTAAGAATCACAATAGATCAAGTTTTCTTCAGACTTTTTGATAGGTTTATTTTGAATGTGTGCATTTGAGATGCCAGAAGAAACTTAATAAGGACATCCAATTGGCCAATGGAAATATTAAAGCTCGGAGGAGCAATATGGGTTGCAAATCAGTGCAGAGACATCAGCATATACATGTTAGCTAAAGTCACTAGTGGTGTAACCTTGGACAATTTAGCCCCTCCGATTCTCAGTTTCCTCCTCAATAAAGCGGGGATGATAATGATACCTCATAGGGCCATTATAAAGATTAAATGAGCTAATGTAGGTAACACGCCTAACCTAATACATGTTAGCTATTATCATTGTTAATTTTATCATCATTGATGAGCGTAATTCAGGGATGATGGTTAAGGTGAGAAAAGAAGGTGGCAGATGTTGTTGGTGCCCCACCCATGTCCCTCAGCTCTTAACATTCTGTACATACCAGACTGACTTCCAACTATTGGCACCTGTGACTGTTTGTCCAAGGGCAAGTGAGAAGTGCCAGGGAATTAATACAGCCCTCAGCCAATAATCTGATGGGATTGGTAGAGAAATACTTTAGCTCTCTCATTCCACAAGCAGGATAATTCTGAGACATGTGTTCTATGTGGGATTATGCTCTAGTTTCCCACAGTAGTAACTGGCTTGATATCACACTCTTTATTGGCTGCCTTCCATTACTTGTCTCACTTTCCCACTCCCCTACTGGGATCATCTCCTCCAATAAATGATTTTCATGTAAACCCTTGTCTGAGGGTCTGCTTCTGGGAGAACCAAAATTAAGACAGCCAAGGATGAAACCTGGTCTACAATAACATTTGAGTGATGGCTGGGGGAAGAGAAGCCCCTGATGGAACTAGAGAGAGGTACCAGAAAACAGTGAAAAGTGTGCTCTAGAAACCCAAAGTAGAGTTTCCCAAATGAGGTTAGAGGAAAACGCATCAAATGCTATGGAGATGAGATGCAAAAAGAACTGGAAACTGTTCATCTGAGTTGGCATCTAGGAGGTGCTAGGTGACCTCTGCCAGCAGATTTTTGGTATAATGGTGAAAGAAGACAGATGGCAGTGGGTTGAGGAAGTGAGTGGGAGGTGAAAAAGTATAGGCAGTTAAGTGTAGGCTATTCACTTAGGAAGTTGGGCTGTGAAGGGAGAGGGAGAGAGAGGGAGTGAGAGGGAGAGATATGAATAGAGGCACACAAGGAAATCTTTAATCTTCACCTTTAAGATGGAGAGACTCTAGTTTGATGATGAGAGAAAAAGAATCAGTTGAAATGTGCTTTAAAAACCATATAATGCTTCTATACCGTGCTCACGGGTAGGAAGAATCAACATCATTAAAATGGCCATACTACCCAAAACAATCCATAGATTCAATGCAATCCCTATCAAAATACTAGTATATCAAAATACAATTTCAGAGAGCTAGAACAAATAATCCTAAAATTTATATGGAGCCATAAAAGACCTCGAATAGCCATGGCAATCTTGAGAAAGAAGAACAAAGTTGGAGGTGTCATACTACCTGATATCAAACTATACTACAAGGTTACAGTAATCAAAACAGCATGGTACTGGCATAAAAACAGATACATTGACCCATGCAACAGAATAGAGAGCCCAGAAATAAATCCACACCTATATGCTCACTTAATATATGACAAAAGAGGCAAGAATATACAATGGGGTAAAGATAGTCTCTTTAATAAATAGTGTTGGGAAAACTGGACAGATACATGCAAAATAATTAAATTAGATCACTGTCTTACACCATATACAAAAATAAAATGGATTAAATATAAGACCTGCA
>NW_006435837.1:2963731-2965543 GCF_000325575.1 Pteropus alecto | reverse complement strand
TTGTGCAGCAGCTATGGAAAACAGTTTAGATGTTCCTCAAAGAACTAAAAACAGAACCACCTTATGACCCAGCAATTCTACTTCTGGGTATTTATCTGAAGCAAACCAAAACACTACTAGTTGGAAAAGACATATGCGCACCTATGTTCACTGCAGCGATATTTACAATAACCAAGATATGGAAGCAACCTAAGTACCCATCAATAGACGAATGGATAAAGAAGATGTGGTTCATATATTCACAATGGAATATTACCCATTAAAAAAATGAAATCTTATCATTTGCAATGATATGGGTATTATGCTGAGCGAAATAAATCAGACAGAGAAAGATAAATACCATATGATTTCACTTATATGCGGAATCTAAGGAACAAAAAGAACAAATTAATCAAAAACAAACTCGCGAATATAGAGGACAATCTGGTGACGGCCAGAGGGTTTGGGGGTTGGGGGTTGGGAGGAAGGAGTTAAAAGTTAAAGAAGTACAAATTAATAGTTGATAGATTGCCACAGGGACGGTGAACATAGCAATCAGCAGTAATGTAATGGCTATGTCTAGAGCCAGAGGGAAGATAGAGTAATGGGGGTGGGAGTGGGAGTCATTTCATAAACTATAAGTCTAACTAACGTATTGTATACTTGAAACTAATTATAAAATAAAAGTAAAATGAGAAAAAATATAATGCTTTAAGCACTACCATATTCCAAAAGTTCCCCAATATTATCATTTGCATCAACATCCTTTTATCGAGCAGCTACTGTCTGCAGAGCACTGCTAAGTATTGAGAAAAAAAAAAGTATAAGACACAAATCCCGATCTCAAAGAGATTATACTCTGGTAGGGTGAAGTGAGATATCAACATACAAAAAGGTTATTAAAAATATAAGATAGGATATGATGATGATAAAATGAGAGGTAGAGTTAATAACTGCTTTAGCAATTCAAAGGAAGATAGGACAGGTAGGGGAAGCTTCAAAGGTTTGGAGTGTAGAAGATTAGCTAGGAAAACTCACTGCGGAGAAATATTCAAAGGGGGAAATTTAAGAGAGAGGTAGAAGTTGGTAACAAATTTGGATTTGACTGCTATACTAATTTTTAAAACTTGGATTTCATTTAGTAGGCAAAAAAGCCATTTAGAGTTTGTGAACAGAGTGAAAGCAGTATTTTGGAGAAAGTATTTTGAAAAAAGTATACAGCAAGAAAACAAAGGCTACCCAAATAGGGAGGGGAATCAAACTTGGACTAGGATAGCGGGAGGATGGAGGGAAAGAACACAGAAAGGAATTTTTCTACTTTGGATACTAGGTTTGTCTTATTCCATCTTCTAGATTATAAGCTACTTGTGCTATGTGTTGGTCATAACTAGAGGCCATATCATGCCTCAAAAAAGGCCTACGACATAAATATTCCTGAATAATTGAATGAATGATGTAACAGATGAATAAATGAATGCACATAAAATGAATGAGCATTATAAGAGATGAACTACCAACTGGATCTTAGAGGAAAAAGAAATCAAAGAAGAATTGAGAGTTTCTAAGTATTGTTGACGTTGGTCATAACTAGAGGCCATATCATGCCTCAAAAAAGGCCTACGACATAAATATTCCTGAATAATTGAATGAATGATGTAACAGATGAATAAATGAATGCACATAAAATGAATGAGCATTATAAGAGATGAACTACCAACTGGATCTTAGAGGAAAAAGAAATCAAAGAAGAATTGAGAGTTTCTAAGTATTGTTGACTGGAGAGAATAATGGCATCATTAATTGAATTGACTGGTACCTAGGGACAATGAGTAT
>NW_006435837.1:2961596-2963691 GCF_000325575.1 Pteropus alecto | reverse complement strand
GCTCAATAAATATAATCTTATATATATATTTATATGTTATAATTCTATATATTTATGATATAAATCATATATATATCTTGTATATTTATATATCATGTATTTATGATATTCATGATACTGAAAAGAGAGAAGTCAGGAAAACACTTCACCCCTTTGGTGGTTTAACAGAGAGCTAGCCCAGCAGGTCTGAGTTAACTCATCAAATGGCAGTTGCTAAGTTCCAGAGGCTTCTCCTTTCAAACCAGGCTACTTAGTCAAATATCAACATTCTATTGTTACATAGTTCCTGGTGATTCCCTACTCCTCATTCCTTACAAATATGCAGGGTGCCACGGGAGATGGGATCTTTCTTTTGGAACTCTGTCTGTCCAGCCCAGCCATGACCAGGCTAAGGCACACCTCTCTACAGTGTAATGAGAGCTTCAAATATTGTGTGCACTCTCTAATTCTCTGGTGTAAGTTTTCCTCCAGAAAACCTTATTATATATTTAAACCACATGTGTGTGAAGCTGAAAAATCTAACACACCATGAATAACATATAACATGCACATATAGTTGAGATTTTAGAGGGAGAATGCTTTCGAGGGAAATTTTAATTTTAGAGATGATCCAGAGAGCTATCATCTGTAAAAATAAACATCAATCTGATAGTAATAACAAAATCCTATTTAAATCCATTTGTAAATATTTAAATCTTTTTAATAGAGAAATTTTATAAAACTTTTTGATGAAAAATAGTCATTAAACATAAACTTCAGATCAAATCAACTGATACTTCTTCATCGAGTGCAAGCTTATGCTTGGCACTGTTTCATAGCTAATAAATGCAGAAAGAATGATAAAATTAGAATATTACCAATTTTCAAATCTAATAAAATTATAGATCTAGAAAAAAATGATTATGCTGAAATCATTAGGTTTGAGGTTATCAACTTGGCTGCTCATTGGAATCACTTAGGAGATTAAAAAATGCTGATGCTCATGTCACATCCTGAGTAATTCTGATTTAAATGTTGATGGGTGTGGCCTTGGCATTGAGATTTTTAAAATCTCCACAGATAATTTTAATGTGTAGCCAAGGTTAGGTGAAAGGTCAATGGAAACCAGACACTGCCTCATGAAGTGGTGTGATGAAATGTTCCTACACTACCTAGGAAGTCTTCTTGCCCCCAAATTATTGAACCTAAATCTAATCGAGTCTCTAGATATAACTCCAAGTTTATAAGAAATAGTAGTCTGATAAAAATTATAAATAAACTCAGATACAGAGAATATTTTGAGGGCTACTATATGGGAGGAGGTTTGGGGGGATGGATAAAAGGCAAAGGGATTTTGAAGTGCAAATGGATAGTTGCAGAATAGACATGGAGATGTAGAGTGTAGCATGGGGAAGATGGTTAATAATGTTGTAATAAATATTTAAGGGGGAAGAGGGGAACTGGATTTAGTGGGGTGATCACTTTGTGAGTTATGTGGATCCCTGAAGTGGTGTGATGGGATGTTCTCACATCACTTATGCTATACAACTGAAACTGGTATATTATTGTATGCCAACTGTAATTGAAAAAAAACCTCATTGAATTGTACAATGTAAATATGAGCAACTAATTGTCTATTTTAATAAAGCCTGAAAAACATTATAAATAACATTTAAATGCATCTGTAGATACACGAATCATTGTTATACAGAAATTATATAGAGGAACAATTTAAATACTGCCAAAAGAAAGCAATCAATCACATCTCAAATGCAAGACATTCTACAAGACCAAAAATTCAATTTCTCCATTAATGGCATGCTAAAATTAAGTAAGTAAGTAAGTAAGTAAGTAAGTAAGTAAGTAAGTAAGTAAGTAAGTAAGTAAGTAAGTAAGTAAATAAATAAATAAAAGGAAGGTGAAGACTATTATAAAATCAAAGAGCCTTAAGAAACATGACCAATTCCAATGTATAGGCCTTGTCTGATCCTATGCCAGAGATCTTCTCCTCTCCAGATCTTCTCTTTACCCTTCTCTTTGGCCTGGAAAGTTAACCTGTATGGATTGTACCTTTAGGCTCCCTTTGCCTCCGGCTGCTGGTTGAGTTTGGCCAGTG
>NW_006435837.1:2949264-2961553 GCF_000325575.1 Pteropus alecto | reverse complement strand
TATTTCCTTGGCTTCCTCTCTGTGAAGTCACCTAGGCTGGCTGGGTCCCTCTATAGAAGGACACTGTTCCTGTCAATGGGGCTTTCTCTACAGACTCTTACATTCCCAGTTCAGTAAACTTGACCTTGTCTTCCTTACTCCTTCACATCTAGTGCTGATAGCATCTCTGCTGTTGCTAGCCAAAGACTACTACATGATCCTCTGTGATGCCCCCACTCTCCACAGTGCTTTTGTAAATAAACCTTCCTTGAGTTATCTTAATCTGAGAGTACTGTTTTTGATGAGACTGATATAGATCCTCGCTGGACAAAATCAATTCTCCTTTGAGACGATGGAGAAATTTTGAATATGAAGCAAACATTAAAAGCTATAAAGAAACTACTGTTAATTTTCTAAGGTGTGATAATGGCATAGTGATTATGTAAAACAAAAACAAAAACAAACAAAACAAACAAACAAATCTTTCCAGTTAGAGATACATACTGAAGTATTTATTAATAAAATGATTTGTTTAGGAATTGTTTTAAAATACTGCATTAGAGAGCTGGGCAGTGAGATAAAAAAATGGGGGAGGGGAGTAGATAGATGAAACATTACCAAAATATTAATAATTGAGCAGGGTGATAGGTATATGAAGGTTCATTATACTATTCTCTCAATTGTGTGAATAATTGAAAATTTCTATACTAGAATGTTACAATAGAGCAAACAATCTCTCATTTTTTTCTTAGATGAGACCTAGTTTACAATTTTTTATGAGAGGCACACAAAATCTGAATTTACAGTAAATGAAAAATTTTAAGGGTGTGTTTAAAGCATGGCAATATAAAGATGTTTCTACATTTTATTTTTTCCTGAAGAGAAAAATTGATGAGAAAGCTGTATATATATACTGGCTGTAATTTTTTTTCTTTAGATATTCAGATAATCTCCAAATTCTGTCAATCTGCCTGTGAGAATCTGCAAAAGGAGAGAGAGCAAAGAGGGTCTGGGGAGAGTAGTGGGGCCCTGATGGGCCAAATGTGCTAGGCTGAACTCCTACTGTCTGCATCTTTTGTGCTATTCAGAGTTAATCTTCACCCTCAAGGACAAAATCTATTATTGCTTGGAGCTTTCTTTTTGTTTTGTTTTAGATTTTTCTGGTAATAGACACTAGTAATGGAGCAAATTTATACATAAAATGTCATTTATAATCCTTTCAGGGGATTTAGTTGCTCCTGGGGCAGCACAGGAAGCAAACATAATTTTTCTCCAACAAATTTCGCCCTAACCAAAGGAAGCAAGGTGCTAAATTGGTTCTGCTTCGATAACATTTTTGCTTCCCAAACACCATTGATAAAGGAATTTTGTGGATATTTGAGACGAATAAACACAAATGGAAAGACATACACATCTTGCCACTAAAATAAGCTTCCTTTTATATGAAGCAAGTAGCAGACCACAAAGAATTCTATTGCATGCAAAAAATAAAACAAAATAAAAATAAGAGCCAAATTATAATGTCTGTTGGGTTAATAAAGTTGCTTTGTTTTCTTATAATAATAAAAGTTGGCAGGGTTCCACTTACATTAAAGCATTTCCTGGCATAATGTTCTTCACTCTGCTTCCCCCACCCCCGCTTTGCTAAGCTTGTTGTATTGACATTACTGTTAATTGATGGTTACTAGATATAACCACAAGGCAGACAGATTAGGAAGAAAAAGTTGAAGCTTGTTTATAAAACAGAAAAATGCTGCTTTTAAAATTGTAGTATTAATATAAGAACCTTGATTTACTAAAATAAATGTGGGATTAATATAATATCCTCAATTCACCAAGATATAAATTGTACTTATTGTGACTACAATGTAAGTTGTAGTTAATGTTGACAATAAGGATCAATATTAGGGAAAACAAGCTGATTTAAAGGTGTTCCCCCCCCCCAGCTTTATTGAAATATAATAGAAAATTAGTTTCCTGTATTTACATTGTACTATTCAATGATTTTTTTTCAATTATAGTTGGCATACAATAATATAATAGTTTCAGTTGTACAGCACAGTGATTAGAGATCTATATAACTCACAAAGTGATCACCCCACTAAATCTTACACCCCTTTTCTCCCTTACATATTTATTACAACATTGTTAACTATTTTCCTTATGCTACACTTTATATCTCCATGACTATTCTGTAACTGTCCATTTGTACTTCTTAATCCCTTTGCCCTTTTTCACCGTTCTCAATTTCCCTCCCATCTAGTATCCCTCAAAATATTCTCTGTATTTATGAGTTTGTTTCCATTTTCGTTGTTGTTGTTATTTTGTTCTTTAGATTCCACATGTACATGAAATCATGTGATATTATTTGTCTTTCTCTATCTGACTTACTTCTTTCAGCGCAATACCCTCTAGGTGCATCAAAGCAATGTCTTTTTCCATCCCCTTCTTTTTAGTCTGTGTCTCTTAATCTGAAGTGAGTCTCTTGTGGGCAGCCTATGTAGGGGGTCTTGTTTTCTTATCCATTCAGCCACTCTATCTTTTGGTTGGAGCACTTAATTCTTTTCCATTTGAAGTACTTGTTGATAGGAATGTAGTTATTACCATTCTTTATTCATATTTTTTTATTTATTCATATTTTTTATACATTTCTTTTCTTCTTAAAGAAGTCCCTCCAATGTTTCCTGTAATACTGGCTTGGTGTTGATAAAATCCTTTGCTTATTTTTGTCTGGGAAGTTCTTTTTCTGTCCTTCAACTCCAAATGATAGCTTTGCTGGATAAAGTATTCTTGGTTGTAGATCCTTTGTTTTAACCATATTGAATATTCTGTGCCAAGAATTATGGAATCTCATCAATTCAGTTAGTCATTATTAGGGATCAGCAGGTAATTTGAAATTAAAGTTCAATAAAAAACATGATGGACATTCAGGCTGATTCTGAATCAGGAATGAGGTCATCAGAGTGACTTTGAATGTATTCTCATTGTTATTTTATTAAACTCAAAGGAGGGTTAACATTGAGTCAAAGTACACTAATATTTAAGTAAAAACCCTAAATGAATCCCAATTCACATTAATTTTCAAGGGCTGCATTCACTCTGCCTTTCAACATCAGGACTAAGCCATGATTCAGAGGCAGCCCACTGATGAGTCATCCTATGCTTATATCTGGATGGGTCAGAACATCCTGCGTGGGTTGAGGAGGGGGAGGCAGAGGCCAAGGGCTTCCTTTGGTGTGACGTGGCAGAGCCCAGGGGCCAGGACCAAAGTCCCTGGACCTAGGAGAAGGACTTGACAAGCAATGTCCCTGGTTCTCAAAGAACTCAATTTCTAGTTGTCCCTGAATGAGGCTTTCATGTCCCCAAAGGATGCATGAGTACTTTGACAAGCATGGAGGCCTCATAGGCAGAGAAAGTCATCACTTCCAACCTAGAGGAACAGTCTTCTTCCCAAATGGTCCTGGTCCCCGATATTAGAGAAAGACAACTACAGAGCAAAGAACGACTAAGGCACCATAGCCGAAAATGCCCAGAAGGTGATATATCTCACTTATTGTTAAACACATTCAAACAAGCAAATATTTACTGTAACATAAATGTTTAATATAATATAAAGTTCCTCTGAGAAAGATTCTAGTTGTTGTCTCAGATTCCAGCATGACATTTCATCTTTCCTCTTCCTTTCCCCTTGATCTCCTCTTTATCGCACTCTAGCCCTCCTACCTCTGCCCCGCGATCCTGTTCTCTGGAATC
This sequence comes from Pteropus alecto, assembly GCF_000325575.1. NCBI lineage: Eukaryota > Metazoa > Chordata > Mammalia > Chiroptera > Pteropodidae > Pteropus > Pteropus alecto. The sequence continues at coordinate 2,957,821 of NW_006435837.1, read as the reverse complement.
ATATCTGTCTATTCTAATGGTGAGTGCTTCCAAGTTCTATTCCCAGCCCACCATCTGACTACACACTCACATCTGTATATACTGAGAGCCTTAAGGCCTATGAGAAACTTCCATTCCTCCATGGTTTATACACCTGGGTTAAACCAGTCAGCTCCATAGAAAATCAGGACAAGAGGTAGTTCCTGAACCTCTACTGAATCAGGCAAGAGAGAGTGCTTGCCACAGTGGAATCAGTGTTCAAACAAAGGCCAAGATATTACAATGACTGGGCATAGGAAACTGAACCCTGAAAAGAGAAAGTTTTACAGCCTATAGTTTGAATAGCCTTTGCAGTTGTGGCTCCAGTTTTTCATTACTAGAGGGCATATATCAATTGGGGATGATTTCTGTGTATTCCACCATGGATACCAGAACCTAGAAGAATACTGAGCCCACAACAGAGAGTTGGTAAATTATTTTTTGATATATCATCGAGAAATAATCTATCAGTAAGGCGATAGTTGGATAACCTTTCCATTGTAGAAACGAGACTGGCTCTACATTATATATATTGAGAGATCACAACCTAGAGAACTTGTTATAGTATTATGTGAGTTAACTACTGCTGCATCACAAGCCACCCCAGATGTTAGTGGTTTAAACAATTATTATTGCTGACAAGTTTGCATCTTGTGGTTCGCTGATCTAAGCTGGGCTCTGCTTGGGAGGCTCAGCTCCACATGTCTCATCCTCAGGTAAGTTCTTTTTATGGAATGGCAGAGCCACAAGAGGGCAAACAGAAACATGTAGCCTCTTAAGGCTGAGCCTTTTACTGGCACCCTGACAGTTCTGCCCACATTCCTTTGACCAAAGGATGTCGCCTGGCCTACCTCAAAGACAAAGGGTGGCAATATACACTCTGCCTTTATGAAAGAGCTCCAAAGTCACATGACAAAAGGTATGATACAGGGAGTAATAAAAATTAGAGCTAATGATGCACTTTATCACAATGACAATTTCTGAGAACATAAGAAATTTGACTATAGAGGAATACTTTGTCGATGTTAAAATAAGAATGAGTGGATGACATCAGTTGCAAGGTATTCACTTCCTCCAAATGCTTAATTAATTGAGTTCTTATTACTTCCAGGAGAATCACAATGGTTGAAATTAATTTTGCTGTGTTCGAGTAAATGTGTCTTATAAGAGAGCAATGAGGTACCTGGTCTTATATTGCATTTCTTCTCTCCTCACCCCCATGCACTAAGTAACTCAAAATAAGTTAACTTACTTGTCCAGAGAGATGGGTTTAGTTCGAAATCTTAAACCTCCTACAAGATCCAACTGGTAAATTAACTACAGCAGCTTTTCTATAAATTTTAAAATTTGTTTAATCATAAAACCATGGGAACCAAAACCTTTGAAATGTTTTTATAGATCTTTTCCTAATTTACTTAGGTCAGTTTCCCTAATGGTCATTCAAATTAACAATACAAATTTATGTTTCTTCAATCTACAATTCTACTGAATCCATAATTCTTATATATAAGAATCTACCTGAAGCACTTTAACCAAGCACAAAGAAAGCTGATCCAGAGTTTACATGGTTGACATTTTCAATTTCACGATAAGATGTAATGTGAAACAAACTCTAATTGAAGTACCTTCAGAAACATCTTGTTTTAGCTTTGGCAATTATATAGCAATTTGCTTCTGGTGGCAATTAGAATTTTTATATATACTATAGAAATTTTTTTCTCCCACTGTTCATATTGGAAAGCTCTGTGCTCTATATGAAGCAAGAGAAAGATGGCCTATAGTGATCAGTTAGGGGTTAGAATATTTAGAAGTACTACAAATTAATTACTGGGGCAACTTTTGTGTAAGAGACAAGTTCATAAACCTTTTGCCTCATTTGTACACATAACAAAAAAAGTACTTTAGCTCCAGCTGTACCCATGTTCTTCCCTTGAGAAGGATGCTTTCTGCAATAGCACACAAATTTCAGGTAATAGTAAAAAACATCAGTCATCTTTTAACAGGAAAACAAGCCAAAATACCCACCCACTCAGCTCTTTCCAGAGCTCTTTACTTCAGGAAGATACATATGACTGCAATAAGAAATTGATGTACTGAAGATCCTACTTAAGTTACATTTATAGCCAAACCCAGAGAGACAGCTAATGACACTCTAAAATGGTCATTTCTGTCAGAATGTTGGTGTCAATTACTGATGATACACAGGAAACAGTGACATTGAAAACCCAGTGACAGCACAAACAGTACCTGGTCAGGGCCTATGAGTGAGTATGGATGTTTGGTACACAGTTATATTGGTTCATTTCATTAAACCTCCTGGTATCAGCCAGCAAGGAGAATTAAAACTAGTCAACTCTTTACATTTTTTTCCCATTTAATCTGTAAAAACCTATTCCCATGAGTGTAGCCATGAGGAATGAGGCAAACATAATTAAAATTCACAAGAGGTTTACACAATCTGGTAGAGATATGGAAAGAATGCTGGTCTGAGAGTCAGACCATAGTTAATAACAATAGTTAGCATTTAACTAATGGTTTATGATGGTACCTGGAACTGTGCTGAGTGCTCCGTATGCCTTAATCTATTTCATCTTTCCAACAGCCCTCTGATATAGTTGTCAGCCCCATTTTACAGATAACAGTCTAGAGTGATGTTGAGAAACCTGGTCAGTCTCTCAGGTGGTAAATGGCAACATCAGTATCCATCTCTAGAGTGCAAGCCCTTCCCCATTACGCTACAATGTCAAAACGTGCTGGACTTGAATCCCAATAAATTATTAGCTAGGAGTGTGTCCTTGAACAAATCATTTCTGTGTGTCTCTTTGATTTCATACAGACATGAAGTAAGTAGTTGGACTAGATCAGTGGTTTGCAACCTTGGCTGCAAATTAGTATCTCTTAGAATGCTTTTATAAGGCAATTTATTAAATATTTACTGCATGCCAAACATTTTATATACAACATCTTATTTGATTCTTTCAACAGTAGTCTGAGATACCATTAAGGAAATGAGGAATACCCTATCTCATGGAAGAAAAATTGAGGTTTGGGAAGTTCAGTGGCTTGCCTAGTGTATAAAGCTTATAGGTGGCAGGCAGATCTGGACTCCAGAATCTGACTGCCAATACTGGGCTCTGGGCCCTGGAATAAACTACTGTCATCTTTTATTGACTTGGGGCTTCTCTCCCTGTTTCCAGACTCACTCCCTTCTAATCTGTCCTCCCCATTGTTTCCTAAATGCTCTTTCTAAAATGTACATCTTAAAATCTTCAGAGCTTTCTGGATATTTTGAACTCCTTACTGCAGCACACGAGGCATTTCAGGATCTGGTTAGTTCTCTAATCTCATTTCCTGCCCGTGTCCCCACCCCCCTACTTTGTTCAGGCAAAGTGTGTCATACGGTTCCTCACATCTGCGTCCTCACTTATGTTGCTGTTTCTTCCCAGAATGTCCTTTTCATCTTTTTTTCCCCTCCTAACATAATTCCTACTCCTTCTAATCTCAGCTTAAGCATCTCCTATTTAAGATTCTTCTGGCCATGATGGGGACTGTGTTAGGCTGCCCTTGTTTGTTCTTACAGTACCCGAGGCCCTCTTTTAAGGAAGTTGACTTGAAAGGTCACTTCCTTATGAAGCATTTTCTAACTCTTTAATGTAAAATTGACTTATGTTCCTGAATCGAAGCTGAAGGGGAACTGGAGAGGAGGAGATGGACTGAAGAGGTAGCAAGATCAAGTGATTTGCTCAGAGCTGACCATCTGCCTCCTGCACTCTGGTCCCAGTCCCATCATCTTACCCCTAGATCATAGCAATCATCTCCTGACTGCTCTCTCTGCTGGTATCCTACAGGATCTCCCCAGCACACAGGCCACAGTGATCTTTTTAAATACAAGGCAGATAATATGATTACTCTGTTCAAAATCCTGCAATGACCCCCATCTCTGTCACAGTCAAAATCCAGATGCTAATGAGGGCTTCAAGACTCCAACATAAGTGCTTCTAAAAATCTCACAAGCATATGAATTACCTGGGGATCTTGTTAAGATGCAGACTATGACCCTGTAGGTCTGGGGCGGGGCCTGAGATTTTGCATTTCTAACGAATCCTCAGGTAAAGCTGATGCTGCTGATCCTGGGACCCCTCTCTGAGTAATATGGTACTTCTTGACCTGCCTTCTCGTTACCTCTTTGATCACCTGTCCTATTCTCCTTGTTGTCTCCACTCCAGCCCCACTGGCCTTTCTGCTGTTCAAGGAATACACCAGAAATGTTCTCTTGCCTTAGGGCCTGTGCGCTAGCTATTCCTTTTGCCTGGAATGTTCTTGCCCCAGATGTCCACTTGGCTGACTCTTGCTTTCTTCACATCTTTGGTCAACTCTCACCTTTTCTGTGAGCTTCACCTTGACCACCTGATTTAACATTGCAACCTGCCCTCTGGCTCCTAAACCTGGGGTTCCACACACCTAAAACTGTTTATCTTGCTCTTCTGTTCTTTGTATATATATTTTTTTGTTTTTGCATAGCTCTTATTACCTTTTAACAAATTTTATAAATTTACTTCTTATGTATTGTATTCATTATTTTGTTATCTAGCTCTTCCCCAATTCCACAAAGCCAGTTTCTGAGGAGCTCCCTCTTTGTGTGTTGTGTTCACTGATGTTCCCCAAGAGTCTAGAACAGCTGCCAACAAATACTATTTGAATTTTGAATTTGAATGTGGTGGGTGAGTAAGGAGACATTAAGAATATGTGGCATGACTGTACATCCTCCACTGAGTATATTTTCCCCAAGTGCATCTTACTTGGTGCTTGGCATATTGATGTGAGATACTGCTTGGCACATTCCAAAAGCTTTTCTTGGTCAAGATGCGGCAAAGCACATCGTGCTAGAGACATTTCATGTTTCCCTTTATTTCCGGATGACTTAAAATCAAATGTTATCTTCTTCTAATAAACTTGCCATTATCTTCAGAGACAAATTTCAGGAAAGAAATAAAAAATAGTATTTTCAGTTACTGTCTTCTATCTTACCCATGACTCAGACAGGTAAGTGCTTCTTCTGTGCTTCATTGTCTTTAAATTTAGTAAAGCAGTCAGGCGTGTCTTTTATGATGGCAGAAATTGATTCCCTTTTAAGCCTACCAGTCACTTTATCCTCCTTCTCCCTTCATTTTTCTCATTCCTCCTACATTACTAAGCTTTAACCAGGCATTGTTTGACTGACATTACAGTCAGCATTTTTATATAACTAAGAAGATTATATCATGGAATACTGACACAAGCTAACTTCTCCACCGATTTAGCTTTGGAATTGATCTTGAGCACGACGCACAAAGATCGATAAATTGCCTTGATTTGTGATTGGATTTTCTACTCATCCAGCCTCAAAAAATAATTTCTTAAATATTAGGTTGAATCATATAAAATTGCCAATATTCAACCATTTTAACTTACTAATTTCATATAGTTCAAACTAAATAATCAAAAAAATGGAGTTTCCTCTTCCATTCTGAGAATAATTTTTTAAGAAACAAGCATTGTGGACTCTAAACAAAAACATTTCTGAAAAATAGGGCACTTAGCCTTGGTGTTCTTATCCCCATGTATAGTCTTCATCTTGACCATCATAGGCCCTCTGAACAAGCTCTGGGAAGGGAATAAAGTCTAGCTGACAACAATGGATAAGTAAGGCCATGGGGAGCTTCTGGTGAGCATTCACAGTGGACAGAAATATTCTCAGTCTCTTAGCCCACCCAGAGAAATTCATCCACATATCCTTTTGCCAAACTTTGTTACCAATCTTCTAATTTTGCTTCCTGTAGGTCATGTTTACCTACTCATATCTTTAGCCATTGCCAAGGAATTCGTGTAGATGCTGACTTCAGGTCATCTTACTTTCCAGGCAAAAGGAGACAGAGATGTGCTGCTTGAAACTATTGTGAGATTTCTCTTCTTTGCCATCCTTTTGGGCCATACTTTAGTGAGACTATGTTCTAGTTATCTGTCAATGTGTAGTAAACCATCCCAAGCATAGTGCTGTAAAACAACTGTTTTATTAAGCTTGTGGATTCTGTGGGTCAGGAACTAGATGAGGCACAGCAGAGATGGCACCTCAAGGACTCAGCTGGAACACTCGTAAGCTGGGGTTGACTCTACGGCTGGGGTTTGGAGTCATTTTAGGTCATTTTTACTTATGTGTCTGGTGGTTACTGCTGGCTATTGGGGGCACCTATTCAGGCTATCACCTGTGACATCTACACATGGCTTCTCCATGTGGTCTGAGTAAGCTAGTCTGGGTTTCTTCACAGCACAAGCAACTCAAGAGAACTAGGTAGAAGCTGTATCACCTTTTATGACCTAGCCTCAGAGGTCACACAGCATCATTTCTGCCTTAGTAACAAGCCTGTCCAGATTCCAGAGAAAGAAATGTAGATTGCCCACCTTTCAATGCGAGGAGTGTCAAAAGCATATCATAAAGGACTATGTGGGATGGGAAATATTGTTGTACTTCGTAAATGCTAGCCATTATTATTAGGCAGTCCTAGACCATTTGGTTGAATGCAAATTGTTGAAATAAGTATTTCTAATGATTGATTTTTCAATTATTAAAAATGTTGAAACACTATGGAATTTTTTTAACAAACTTTTTTGTGCCTTTAAGCATTTTTGTTCCTTTTCTTTCAGAATTAGAGTTTACTCTATTTAATTTGAAAATTTCTAATTCTTTGAGATAATTTCTAATTCTTTGTGTAAGAGGTATCAGCTGTCAGCTGCAAAAGTAGCGTTCCATCAAAGAAAACATTGAGTTTTTTTCATTGAACTCAAACTACAACTAGCTACACTGATTACTGATGGACCAGAGCCCATGGAAATCATATGAGGATCAATATTTAGATGCAGTTTTTCTATCTTTCTTAAAACCCAGGAAGAGATTTCTGTCTCCAGTCTAGCAGCAAGGCAAATGTCAGATCGATATGCCTTCAGGCCAGCAGTACAAGCAACCCTCAGCTTGTCCTTGCATTCACATTGTGGTTGCACATGCTTTGTATTACAGCTTCAATCCTGACAGCAAACATCATCTGAATGCTGGCCACAGAATGTCAAATATGGCTAAGAAAACATTAAATATAAAATAAAGGTTTATTCAATGATAGTAAAAACATGTTAAGTAAATTAAGTGAACAGTGATGGCTGAAAATTGAGAGGATGAAAGGGCAAATGAGAAGGCAGACAAAATTACTTTTATAAGTGTGTTTAAAATTTGTGCAATTATCCTAGGTTACACAGAGATTATACAGCATGAACTGGATACTGTAAATATTAATTCTTATACAAATTTGCTTTTAGACAATTTATTTAGAGCTAGAGGCAAATGTAACAATTTATTAAAGCATTTGCAAGCCACCATAGCAGGAATAAGTACGTGAGAATGAGTTATAAAACCAAAAAAAAAAAAATGTGCGTGAATGAGAAGACTCAAACTTCTAGAGAAGAAATAAATATACTTTAGAACACTTAAAGGACCACAAACCCATCCCAGGCTGTAGTCTCTATAAGGGAAGATACCATATCTGTCTTGTTTAACATTCTATCACCATTCTATACTTATTGCTTTGATTATTAATGGTGTATCAAATTATCAATATTTGAAAAAACAAACTTGGGACATTCAGTTTAACTTTTAATCAATGTGATTCTTTGACTAATTTTATTCGACCCAAACATTTTCAACTAATTTATTTTCTATTAATTAACATGGAGCCATGCTAGGTAAAACACTATCATAAATATAAGAAACTGTGAGATACAATTCCTGGCTTCATTTTTTTTTTTTAATTTGAGGAGAAAATGTGTGAAGAATCTTAAGATTTAAATAATAGGTCAAAACAAAAATATGAGATCTATCACGAGGCTCTCTATGACTAATTATTGAATCAATTGTAAACTTCAATTTCCTACAATGTGGTATATTAGGCAATGTTAACTATTTCAATACAAAACCAAGAAATAATGAATAAAACATAATAAATATTCTTTGTATATTGAGACAATAGGAAACTAAGAGAATTCTTCCTAAGAACCAAAAATGAAGAGGAAAACTGAAAAAAGAGTTGTAAGGGGGAAGTTGAAGCTCTTGCTGCTCAGTGTTGGGGGTGGTTGGGTTCCGCTGGTTTTGTAACCAAGGGGGTTAGCCTTTAACTGCACCTATACTTTAGCCCCAGAGCAAAGCAGAAAAGAATGACTGCATAAAGCTACAAACCTCAAAGGGCTATGCCACAGTGAAAGGGTGAAACACAAGCAAAATCTACCTACTGCTAGTGAGACAACCACTCTGTTCTCCAGGTCCCTGGAAAGTTTAGATCTTGCTCTCAGACGAATTTATGGTTCAAATATACACTCTCTCTATGGTTCCATAAACCCCAACCCATGAAATGAATGTAAAAGTGGTCCCTATCCAGTGATGCTCCTGGTAGGAATAAATGCCAATCTTGTCTGGAGAGTCGCACCTTCAAATCAGACCACAAAGGATTCGCCAATAAAG
>NW_006435837.1:2947110-2949234 GCF_000325575.1 Pteropus alecto | reverse complement strand
GAAAAAAAAAAAAAAAAGCAACATCAGAAGCCAAATCAACCAACAGTTGGATTAGACTCTCAAATCCTTCAGGTGATGAGATTATTAAATATGTACTATGAAGTATGACTAAACATATTAAAAGAAGAAGAAAAAATGATAGAATATCAAGGTATTACTAAAAAGACAAGGCAGGCTTTAAAAAAATTCCAATTGATTTGTTTGAAATGAAAAGTGTAGTCATTAAAATACAAGCTCAGTGGATAGAGTAAAGCACAGGTTAGATAGAGCTGAAGAGTGAATTAGCGAAACAGAAGGTAGTGCTGAAGAATTTACTCAGAATGTAAAACATTCTGGCAGTGTGAGAGCAATCACTTTAGATTGACACAAAAGAAGCATTGTGAAGGAGGTGGAATTTCAGCTGAATCTTAAAGGCTATGTAAGAATGAGTAAAAGAAGGTATTTTAGGGGAGTGGCATGACATGAGCCATATTTCAGAGACTAAACTCAAAACTTATTTAGGTCACAGTGAGTTGGCCACTTTGGCTGAAATGAGAATTTGTGCAGGGAAGTAGAGGGATATAAAGGCTGATTATGGAAGTTAGGACTTATGCCTAAACCTCATATGAAATTCTGTAATAATCACATAAAATCAATTTGTTTAAAAATAAAGGAGACACAGTGTCTGCCATGCTGACATTGTGGTTCTTTTGACATACAACATTCACACCTGGCTAGCCTCCGTCCATTGAGCATGCACTGTGCGTACCTACTTAAAATGAGGGGTCTTGAAGTCACTCTCCCCCTTGTCTTCCCTCCCTCCACACAGAGGTCTATCTCGAGAGTGTTCAAGTTAAAATGAAAAGAGAAACTAAGTCCATGAACTTGTGCCAGGCTGAGAATGGTACTAAGCAGTTTATGATACTTTTTCTTTTTCTATTTTTTTTAAAAAAGCTTCATGTTCTCTCCTTAAATAAGCTCCTCAAAGTAAAGAAGGCTTGGTTATCTCTAAATTTCTTTCAAACATGATGGGAAATGGAAACCAGCACTGGAAATTTAATAAGACCTCAGAGGAAAAAGCAGATTTCAGATCTCTTAGCAAGGGGTGAACTCAGTTTCAGGTGAATTACCTCTCTTGCTTTCTTCACATGGCTTCCACTTGTACAAAAGAACTAACACCCAGCCCTCCAACAGGGAAGGCAGATTCACCCTGGATAAAGTGGAAAAGGTGTCAATTATAATTTACCCACACAATCTCTGAGCAGACAGATGCACAAAGCTGCTCACATTCAGCATTAGCAAGATGAATTAAAATGGCAGGGAAACCATGCAACCATATTACAGATAAATAAATGGGTAGATAGATAGAGAAATCAATCATATAAGGAAGATAGTTAGAAAGGGAGGAGCATAGTAATAAATGAATGAATGGATGGATGAATAAAAGGCAGAAGACTCCTTAAATCTGGAAGAATAAGGAGGATATTCCTTATGTGCACTGCAAGTTATAAAAGACTTTGTAAAAATATAAATTCAATAAAACAAGAGGTAGTAGATAAGATGATAAAACAACAGAATGATAAAGAAAGAGACACTGCAGAAATTAAGAAATTTGCTTACCATTATACTTTAAACAATTAATTTGGGCAAAGGGGGTCAAATTGTGGTGACAGAAAGAAATCTAACTATGGGAGGTGAACACACAGTGTAAACATATATATGCCTTACTGTTAAAGTGTACAGCTGAAACTTATTGGATTTCATTAAGCAATGCCACCATAAAAAAATTAATTCAAGACAGCAAGGAGAAAAATATTTAAGGTTGAAAATAGGCATGGAAAAATATTTGAGATAGTCTTAGTATATGCAGAGGTAAAAAGATGAATAAAAGAGCAGGTGATAGACAGACAAGGTAATCCAACATACTAGAAAATTATGTTCCTGAAATACATAAAGACAGAGTTAGAATACAGGATAATTTCCTTGAAATAAAGGTAAAAGGAAATATTAAGATAAAAAGGGCACCCTTTGTAATGGGGAAAAAAAGATACAGAACAACTGACATCCGATACTGAATGTCAAATTTAAAGAAAGAATTTCAGGTATGCAGGTAATTAAAAAAAAAAACAGGCAAAACCTACAAGA
>NW_006435837.1:2946377-2947061 GCF_000325575.1 Pteropus alecto | reverse complement strand
TAGGGTTGCCCAATGCAGCTAATAAAAATATAGGATGCCCCGTAAAATTTAAAATTTAGATAACAACATTTGGAACAGATGCATATGTAAAAAATTCATTTTTCATCTGAAATTCAAATTTAACTGGACCGCCTATATTTTATTGGCAGTCCTAAGACAGACAGCAATGGAACAAGTCTGCAAAGTTCTGTGGGAAAGAAACTGGGACCCAAGAGTACTGTACTCAGCTAACTGATCATTCGATTAAAAGGCAACAGGCAGACATAAATGAATCAAGGAATATAACTGTTCATGAAGAAATCCTGTTAACCATGTGGGTGAGTAAAATAAAGAGATCAGGAACAGAGAAGCAATGGTAAAAGGATGCTGAATCTGGCACATTTTAGGGCAGTTCGATTTAGAGGCTCACGCATTGCCATTAGTTTTCCAAGTCTCTTCCTCTCTCGGTCTACCTTCCACTGGTAGCATCAGTCTCAGGACACTCTCTTCATATGGGGGCCTCTAGCAGCTCTAGACTGACCTTCTACCAGCTTGGCAACCTCTGTGGGAAAAGGGCGCTTTTCCTTTAAAATGTTTCAGAAAGCCTCCTGGCCTGATGCTCATCCGCTTTTATTGGCTGGGCTATGCAATCAGCCCACCCCTGGCTCAATTACCATCACCCTAGAAACGGGCTAAGTCTTATTG
>NW_006435837.1:2938388-2946362 GCF_000325575.1 Pteropus alecto | reverse complement strand
AGGTCGGCCCCACAGAAATCACAGAGAGTGGAGGAAGAATGGTTCCCCCAAAGAACTTCAAGGTGCTGTGATTAAAAGAAGGAGAATGGATTCTGAGCAGACCAGAGTGGCAACTATTTTGTACACTCTATTATCTCCCCAACAAAAGTATAAACTTCTTGAGAACAAGAGCTCTGTATCACACTTTTTATCTTATACAATGACTACCTTAGTTCCTTATTATACTGTAGGTATATTAATTTCCCTTGATATAACTTCCTTTACTTGTGAAATGAGGGGGTTTGGAATACTTGAATTTCAAGGTCCTGACATCTTCAAAAATATTCTATGAAAAATATGACAACATATCATATGGGCCCCACATTAAGCACTTTTTGTATACTCTAGAGTAAAACATTATTTGTAGGTATAGCTCACAATAGACGATTTCAATTTCAGAAATGTCAAAAGTTTTACAAAGTCATATTCGATGTATGCATTCTCATATGTCTTCAAGTCAGTGATTCACAATATAAAGGAACAGTTTTTCTAATCATGCATAGATATTGTCCTAATATTCACATTATCATTAAAATGTATTTACTTCTTATCATCTCTAAGCCTCTGAAAAAAGAAATGAGAGTCTTATCTTCATCCATTCTCCTCCTTATATCTACTTCAAAATTCACTGTCTTATTGTTTTCCTTACCACCTTCCTTCCATCTTCCTCCCCATCCAATTGTCCACCAAATCCTATTAATTCTACCCCCTAAATATATTTTAGATCTTTCCCCTACTTTAAAGTCTTGCTCCCATCCTCACTGCCATGGCTCAATTCCTATAGTTACTACATATTCCTTGTATTGTACTTGTCATGGGAATAAGAGAAGAGGCTTGAGCCAGTCAGCCTGGTTCAAAGCATGGCTCCAGCACTTACTCTGTGACTCTGGGAGAATTATGTAACATCTCTAAGCTCAGCAACTTTTTCTGTAAAATGAGGCTAAAAGCAGAGTTATTGAGAACATTAGGTACGTTAAAACCTGGAAAGCACATATCAATGTGTGTCACATAGTGGGTACTACATAAATATTAACTATTATTATTGTTATTGGTTTTGTTTACAGCAATTAAGTGGTTGATTCCTCCAGTACAGTGAGAACTTACCAGACTCACATCATTTTTAACAGTATTTTAAAATACTATTATTAGTATTTTAATCACTAGCTCTCTGCACAGTGTGGGGCATTCAAAAATCTAGTTCAATGATTTTTGCTTGTCAGAATAAGACAGTTCTATACAATGACCACTAGATGGAAGCAAAACTTTTTATAAAATCAATTCTTACCAGAAACTGCGGCAGAGCTACCCCTTTTGTCTCCTTTATTTGTACAACCTCATCGTCGTCAACAACAAAATAACATCATCATCATCATCATTATCATCAATAACAACAGCTACAACAAAAGCAGCTCATAAAGAGGCCCAGAACTTTGTATATTAAACACGATTCAGAATTTAGAAATCAGTCAAAAATACTGAAAATGCCGTCATTGAACCAAAATCCAGCTGCCACCCACCCACATTTACATAACAAGAATCTCTGCAGGCTCATGACGGAAAAGATATAGACCCCCAGCTCTATACCGAGTGACTGACACATAATGACCAATTGTCCCTGTGAATGACATATCTCTCTTCATTATTAACAAAGAATTGTTGTCCTATATCGTTTGGGATGGGGGCTGCTCAATGACTTAATTACTGGGTTTACTTTCCTCTTTGAGAGTTTCTATATCTCATCTTGAAGTATGTATTTAGTGTCTTTCATTTGCAGCGAATGGATTCTTTCTTTTTCCCTTGTTTCTTTCCAGGAGTCCTCAGCCTTTTCTTTCTGCACACGATTCTCACGTATGAGATCCTTACATCAGTGGCACCTCCCATTACATCACTGTCGTTATTGTTACTACATTACTGGCAGCAGAGATTCTCAGTGGGGAGAGGGCTGTGCACAGTTGGACTATCCCTAACCTCCGATTCGGATGAGCTCCCAGGAGCCGGCAGCTTTCTCTAATTAGCCCTCTCTAACTGGCGATTAGCAGCAATGAACTGACATTCACTCTTTGTCTTAGAGTGGGACTTGCTCTTTCTCATACCCTTAAATATTCCTGGACTCTTTCACTTTTCTAATTTTCTTTCCCCCTTCCTCTCTCTTTTCTCTTCCCTCCCCATCACATTCCTTTCAATCCCTCTTAACATGCTAATTACCTCCTTTCTACAACGAAGTGCTATCTCAAACATACAAGGACAAGAGAATATCCATATAATATAAATTTGATCTCAAAAGTGAGGAGAATTTTCTTGCATATTAAATACACGAGTGATATCTTAGTAGGAAAACATTATTTCCACTTAAAAGCAATGTTCGATCACTGCTGTCAGCTGCCCCAAACTGAATGAACATCAACTGAACGTACAGGCGAGACCAAGTGCAGTGACCTACTTAAGATCAACTCCAATCACGCGAATGAAAAATGACTTCGATTCTAGTCTTTTTTTTTTTTCTTTTCTTATCACAATCTCCAAGGCGAGAGCGGTTTTACTTGCCTGCTCATTTCTCAAACCAAATCTCCATCTGAGATTTAGGCTTCTTTAAATGTAGTCCAGAATCTTAGCAGCTATGACTCAGGTTATAGCAGAAGAAATCAATTTCTCACCATGCCCTTCTTTCTTCCCACAGACCAGTCAACTGAGAAGGCTCAGGCAAGGAGCAGGAAGGACGAATTTGGGTTACCCTCCTGTGATCAGACCGGCTCTGTTTGCTCTAGTCACTAAACACGTGCTGAACGGGGAGTGAAACAAATAATCTAAAACCACCCTCAGCGAACTCTTATTCTGAATAAAGAGTTGAAGGAATTTCAAAGAAGGAAAGCATGTTTCTGTATTCCCCTGAGGCAACATGAATTCTGCTAACCATTTCGATTTTGGAATACACACATGTAGAGAGAGATTCCATTTGATACCGTGTGCTTGCTGCCTGGCACAAAACGTACGCACAGCTACAGACGTCTGGGTTGTCTCTCCCGAGGCGCTGGAGGAGTTTCTCCAAGCACGTGGGTGAAGCTGTGGCAGCGTAATCTTTCTTGCTAGGCTCATTGCTGGCCTCCCTGCTGCCTTATGTAACGTGGTCTGTTTGTCGATGGGCTGCTAGAATGGCTCAAGGGTGGGAACTGCAAAACCTGTGCGCAGTCCCCGTGAGTGCTAGACTCAGGCAGCTGGTTTGATTTTGTATTTCTCCTGCACCGAGGGGTTAAAGTGAGCATTGCTAAGTAAATAAACGTGGGCACTTGTGCACAGCGTGATGAGGAATGATTTGGATGAATAATGGAGGCAGTTTAGGTGGTCCGAATTAGGACTGGGTGGGTGGGGTGAGTGAAACCGGAGAAGCAGAGAAGTGAATTGTGAGGAAAAATACTCTCCCTACTAGCAGCGAACCAAATGTAAGCAGGGAAGATTGCTCAGTGGAATACCTAATAAAGGAGCTGGCTTTCTCTCGCTGCCCTTTTAATCTAAATACTGAAGTAAAGATAAATGTAAGCAGGGAAGATTGCTCAGTGGAATACCTAATAAAGGAGCTGGCTTTCTCTCGCTGCCCTTTTAATCTAAATACTGAAGTAAAGATATGCAGTGCAGGGTTTTTACAAGGGGGCCAAAAAAAAAAAAAAAAAAAAAAAGATAAGACACAACGATGGAGGATTTACCATTGAAGGTATAGCTTATTGTATTGTATTTTTTAAAAAGCCTCATTCATTTTTAGTCCAAACATTTTTTTAAAGTATCTCTTTTTGCTCCCGAATTCTTGTCCGTTTTCTCAAATTGAAGTGGCCTCACACCGCTTTTGACTATTTTGGCAAGAGTGTAATATGAATAGCCAAAATCTTTACACCGCTGCCCCTTTGGAGTTGCTTTATTTTCATTTCTTTATAAATGTGCCCAGCCACAAGGTATTTGGAGAGCTCCCTAAGTAACAGAAGTGTTTTGAATTTCTCTAGTGCGGATCTCCATGAGAACCAACACAACTCTCAGTGGGTTTTCCATAATCACTAACTTATGACTATAAAGTTGAACATTAATGAGTTTCTCTACAGATCTTCTCCCCCCAATAAAAATTTCTTTTTGGTATGATAATTTTGTTTACTTCTCCCGAGACCCAACCGTTAGTGAAATTCATCACCAGAGGGCGCAGTTTCACAGAAAATGCACCGGTTGCCGGCTCTGGCTGATCGCTTCCCCTCCCATGGGCAGGATGGAAGAAACAGGTTTTATTTGGAGGTATTTTCAGTTCAAATTCAAGTTCTAGAACTTTGGTTTATTATTAGACTGTTCCCTTACTTGGGTGGAAGGGGAGAGAGAAAAACAGGTCTGTTTGCAACCATTGTGTTCCACCCCAATTCAGGGATGGCCTCAAAAACTATTTAAATTTTCAAAGGTAATCAAAATGGGTCTGATATAGTATGGACCTGAGAGCACAGGCTGCCACTTCTCTAAAACGACAAATTGCCTCATGTTACACAAGAAACCACAAAAGATTCACACCCACCCTCGCCTCCCCCAGGCCTTGTCCTTTTGCAAGTGATTTGTAATCCCAGACAAGTGTTATATAACGATGAAGCAGAAGCTTGGAGCTTCAGCTTGTAATTTCTTTCGGAGAAAAGACATTAAAAAAAGTGTTATTATAGCCCTATCCTAAATGCCTGTGAGAGAAAACATTTCTGGGAATTGTTAGAAACGTGAGGCAGTGGAACTGATCAAAATTTGCATGAGTGCTAAAAATTGTGACCATCTGCAATTGTCCGGGGAGTAGTTTGAATGAAAAGACACAATCTGGTTGGGTGAATGGAAAAGCTTCAGATCTGAAGTCAGGAGAAGCTAGGGCTGACTGCTAACTAGCTAGCTGAGTGTTCTAAAGTTAGTTACTTAACTTCTCTGGCCTCAGTTCTGCAAGCTGGAGATTAGATGATCTCAGAATTCTTTCTATCCAAGCAAGTTATCCCTCTTCTAAGAACAAATGTAGATGACATTATTAATTTGACTTCTTATGGAGGATACAGCTGCAACCATTGATAAATCAACCCTTTTGCAGGATTTTATAATATCTCAAACTTTCTGAAATACTCTATATTTAATATTTATGAAAATATTCCATTATTTAGCAATCATTTCTTTAGTGTTTTTATGGCAATGGGCTCTGGAACATTTTACTTTAGAGAATGCTAGAAAGGCACAGTGGTATGGTAGGAAAAAAGAAAAACACGCTTGGATTTGGACCCTGGATCTGGCTTTTATTTGCTATGTGACCTTGGACAAGTTACTTAACCATCCAGGCTTTTTAAAAACTATTTTTAAATTTGTTTTTTGGCAAAGCGATGGAAGGAAAGTTTGAGGAAAATAATGAAAGAAGATGTGACAAAAAGATGAGAATCAGAGGAAATAGAAGAAATTTTTATCTCCCCTACCTGTCTGGGCCAGCCTAGAACCCTTTCTTCCAGACCTATTAATCTACCTTTGAGCCACTTTCCATTTCATCTCTGTGACTGGTGCCTACAGCCTATACAACTTGGGTTAGATAGGAATGGGTGCTCTGGAAGGACCATGGATATACCCGCGTGCTTTTGATTTTTAAACTACAAGAATCGATTAGGGTTATAGAGAGAAATAATGAGGTAACTAGATGGGCGAGCACATAGTGAGCCATCAATAGCTGGGAATGCTTTAGTATTATTAATATTTATCATTACTCTATAATGACCAACCTGTAAAATTGTTTAGAGAGTTATTTAACTCCAAAGACTATGCAATATTTAGTTCTCTTGTTATATTGACTAACTTAGGAACTTCAGAATTATAAAATCTTTAATGAAGGATTTTAAGGAGAGTTTTTCAGAGATAGGATCCTGTCTTTGAAAAGGACCTCATCTTGGTCTATAGACGTTGGAATTTCGGGACTGTTAGAGTGTCTTGCCTTTGCAGACTAAGGAGAGAGTGTGAGAAACCTTGTATTGTGGGGAGGGTACAGATTTCCACAGTGTACGGTAGTGCTGGCCGCTAGAAAGTTCTGGTGTGCAGTGGTGGGAAGGTGGGTGGGGGTCCCATCGTTTCTAGTGGTACCAGCTCCACCATTATTCCCGTGTCTCCTGGAAAGTTCGTGTTGCCCAACTGGAGACAGAAAAGAGGGAATTACTGAAAAAATAGTGAAAGCCAGTATTGAGAAATCCCAATCGATTAAGCTGAGTGTGCGAAGAAGATGGTGTGTGAAGAAGTGTAATAGAACGTGTGTGCCCAGGCGATGGGGAATTGTCTCTTTCCTTTTGTAGTTCCCAGGGCCATATGCATATATATGAGACATTCTTGGTGCCCTACCCACATCCCTTGGTACTCACATCTACTTGATACAGGTGCTTTCTGTTGAAAATCTATGACTCTTTAAGGTCTTTTTCTGACTGGGAAGTGTGCTCAGTAGGTGCTCAGAGCTAGCTGCAAGTGCTTCCAACTCTCAACCGACTGGCTGTGGGAGTTGGTGGAGAATTATCTCAGTTTCCTTGCCTACTGGTTGGGCTAACACAGAGGTGTGGACTGGGCTGTCTCCCAGAGTTCCTCAGAGGATGTACACCCTTTGGGGATTGCTTCCCTTCCCTGTACCACATCTTCCCTCCCCTCCTAGTGTATATAGAGCACTGGCACTCTAATACTTGTTTCTTGGTCTATTTCTGGGAGAATCTGACCTAAGATACCAGGTATAGGCTTCTATTTCAAAAATTTTACATGATTTTCTGCAAATAGAACATGAGTTATGGTGCCAGGCAGATCTAAGTCTGAAAGGGGGTGCTGCCAACTTATCAGCTGTGAGGACTTGGTTAGAGTTCTTGAAGTCCTCCAATTTTTGATTTGCTTGTCTGAAAAATGAGGAGTGTAATAACATCTAGATATTGAATTGACATGATGATTAAATATGATTCTAAATGTGAAGTGCCTAGCATAGTGTCTGACTCATAGTAAGTCAGCTTTCAAATAAGTATTGGCAATCGCTGACTGTTATTGTTCTTATTTGCCCTCCTAATGTACATAGGAGAGCTCTTACATTGGTTGCAAAAGAAGTCTTGTGGGGCTACTATGAAAATCAGAAGAGAAAAATGATAATTTGTAGGCTTTTCATTCCCATGGCAGAACATAATTTCCTCAGGAGCATTAAGCTTCATTTAAAAAAAAATGCTATATGAGCAGGAAGAAATGGAAAAAAAAAAATGGTAATGAAAGTGATCTGTCCCAGTTGGGCTCTGAACATGATAGGTGTGCAAGTGGGAGCTAGAACAGTGAACAAAGCCAGCATTCTATTTTTAGAAGCTTGAGAAATGCTAGGGAAGAAGTAAGAGGGGAAATATGCAGCATTTATGTAACACATTTTCAAGTGGCTCTGAAAGGAAGTTTTATATTTAATGGAGTTGTTAACAATTGAGACTGAAAGCCTAAAATAGAAGTAAGAACATTTAGCCAACTTAGGAGTATTTTGTTGGGTCTGCTGCAGAATATTAGGTTTGGAGAAGGTGTATGCAGGGATAGGTAATATACATGGAAATTAACATAGAACTGTTATTAAATTCCTGTTTGATTTTGTTTTAAGAATCTAACAATTGAAACATACCTCTCCCTACATGACAATATCAGCTTTCTTTGCCTATTAGGTTATCTCTTCTTTGTTTTCCCTTTAATAAAATAGTATTTTCAACTTTAGTGTTTTTGTTCATGTAGCTCCCCTACTCAAGCATGACTTTCTGTTACTTTCCTCCCATTGAAATTCTTTCCTCAAATTTCTTCTCCTACTGGAAGCCGCAGAGACTCTTTACTTTGACTTATGGGTCTAGAAAGAGAAATTGAGTCCGTGTCATGAAGGGCTTTGGATGTTGATGTTTTCAGCCTATAGAAATTGAAGCCATTGGAAGT
>NW_006435837.1:2935575-2938312 GCF_000325575.1 Pteropus alecto | reverse complement strand
ATGTCTTAAGAAAATACTAATAACTCTGGCAGCAGTATGAGTGACAGCTTTAAAGAGGAAGACACTGCCACAAAATCGGGAGGCTACTGTGATGGTTCAGGTGCAAGGAGGTCAGGATATAAGCTAGACAAAGTGTAGAACCAAAGAGGCAGAAAGGATGACTTTGAGAGACCTCTGGAGTACTAATCTGAAAGAACCTGATGACTAATTGGATATGGAAAATGAGAAGAAGAGACGGTA
This sequence comes from Pteropus alecto, assembly GCF_000325575.1. Lineage (NCBI taxonomy): Eukaryota > Metazoa > Chordata > Mammalia > Chiroptera > Pteropodidae > Pteropus > Pteropus alecto. The sequence continues at coordinate 2,938,072 of NW_006435837.1, read as the reverse complement.
GGGGTTACTGCAGGGGGGCCTTGCAGTAGATTTGATGAGGGCAATGATAGAGGGCAAGGAGTGCAGGTGGAAGAAGTAAGAATTTCATTTGGATATGTGCTGCTTGGCTGTTAATTTGTAGCTATCCATTGTACAACAGAGATGTGAGTCGAAAAACCCAGATAAGAACAGAGGAAGTGATGTGGATTTAGTAGTCTTCTGAAACTTGGTGATGAAATTATTGAGAATAAGAGTAAGAAAAGAAGAGGTCTTTGGCAAATTCAACAGGAAAATCTAATATTTAAAAGGCTGATGAGCCAAGAGAAAACAGCAGATGAGAATGAGAAGCTGCCTGAGAGGCAGGAGAATGAGGGGTGTGTAGCCACAGATGTTGAGAGAAGGATTTCAAAAGAAGGGGCTGGTGACAGCATGAAAACTGCAAAAACATCATGTGAGATGAGAATGAGGAAAGCCTGGTTGATTTGATATGTTGGTGACCAACACAACTGCTAGGTAGAGGTAGGTAGGCATAGAAATCAGACTGCAGGAGACTGAAGAGGATATGAGATGGGAGAAAGGGACAGAGTGGAGCTAAACAACTTCTCTGAGGACTTTGACAGTGAAGGGTCACAGCTGAACCAAAGCTAGAGACGACAAACTAGGGTCACTTCTATGTGTAGAACCAGGATCTGTGTTGGCTTCTGTTAAATGCTGATTTGGCTCTATTGTCTAAATCTGTCAGGCTCAAGAGAGAGGCTGGAGTGTAGCAAACAGGATCAAGAACCCCAAGGGCAATGAGTCCTGCCAGGTACTGTTATAATAAATTGTTGACAAAGTAGAACAAGAGAATCCAAAGGTGTCTACCATGTTGTGTGAACCAAATTTCCTTTTGCTCCTCATGCCCTAAATACTCAATTGTGTAACAGGGATATAATTTGCATACATAGCCCAGGTAATGCTATCGGGAAAATTATGCCTGAAGTCTTAATGAGGAAATTTAAGCAGATGTGATGGAAGAATTAAAAGTAATGTTAGCCTTTGCAGCCACTCAATTCCAGGCATAGCAATTTCTTCTTTTATGAATGTGAGTAGAATTTGATGACTAAATTAAAAGGAATAGGCAGCCTAGGTGTTGAGGCAGCAGTAAATTCTTGACTTTATAAGAGCTAATGATGAGAGTAGAAAAGCATGCACTTTGGATAAATTACATTTCAGAGAAATTGTGGGGTTTCCAATTTAATTTGACCAACAGTTTTGGAGTGCCTGTGATGTCACAGGTACCATGCTCTAAGCACTGGGAACATAAAGAAGAATGAGATATAATCTCTTTCCTAAAGTGGCTAGATCCTGCTCTAGATATCTAACTCCTAATCAGGTCAAATCTAGTTTCTAAAAAATATTGGGATAAACCATAGTAACATTTTGTCTTAAAAAAAATACGGAATTTGAATAATGATCATCAATAGCTACCATATCAAAAAGAGAGGCAACCAGATATTATATGCCTCCTAATGGGAGTACAAAATACCATCTATGAAATTTTCTTATCAGAATGTCAAAGTAGAATCTTACCAAGCCTTTAGATTTAACTACCAATTTATAGGGAACAGTGAAACACTTTAAATGATTCCATAGAGATTCAATTAGCAAAATACAGACTATCAAAACTCTAAGGTCAAACAATATGCTTTTTTCAACAATGAATTACATTTGAAAATGAGAGAGAGAGAATTAGAAGTTAGAGATTGTGAAAGTCTTAAAAGACATATTTACTAATTGCAAAGTATGAACCTTATTTTGGTTCTAACTCTAACAAATTGTAAAACATATGAGATTAGAGAGAATTTGAATATTTATTGGGTATTTAATTATATTAAGGAATAATTATTAATTTTTTAGTGGGAATAATAACATTATGGTTATATTCTTGAAAAAGAATCTTTGTTTAGAGTCACCTGATGAAATACTTAAGGATGAAATGATATGATGTCTGAGATTTGCTTAAAAATAAACTCAAAAGAGGGAGTAAGTGGGTAGGGGTATATAAGAAATACATTTAGCCATGACTTGATAACTTTTTAGACTGGGTGATGGGTACATGGGGTCCTTCTTTCAACTTTCATTTGTTTAAAAATTTCCATAATAGAAAGTTTTTTTTTTAATTGGAAAAATAGGTCCAGTGTTATTTGTGATGATTAAGTGTTAAATTTAGATATTTTCCCCAATCAGTATACTAGTTATAGAGCTACTATGTGGCAGGTACGAGATACTTTTGTTCACATGAGATGGGAAGAATGACAAATTTAACTATGTTCCCCATGGCTTGAATTGCGACATCACTGGCATCCTTTTATCTGTTTTTCCTTTCATCCTGAAGATGTTACTTCAGATGGTGATGTGAATTTTGGCATCAAGAGGGCTGAGAGCAATGTTATTATGTGGCAAAACAAACTCAGAAACAGGGAGTATAAGGAAAAGAGAGAGATGCTCTGCCTTAACATTACCCAGGCCTCTTTCC
>NW_006435837.1:2900083-2935503 GCF_000325575.1 Pteropus alecto | reverse complement strand
AGAAGGGACATTCCAGTCACTTAATCTTGAAGATGTTTATAAAATAGAATGAAATATCAATAATAGTATTGATGGTCATTTATTAAGTAATTTCCCACATGTTAGACTGTGCTAAAAATTTTACAGGCACAGTCTGATTTATTCCTCTTAAGAACTCTATGAATTAGGTATTATTACAGTTATTATTATTATTTATATCTTATTGACTTGAAGATAAGTGTTTTGTGTGGGGCCATACAGATGTGGCAGAGCTAGGTTTTAACCCGGGTCTAACTTCTAAGCCTTTGTTCTTTACTATAACACCAAATGTCTCTTAGCCTTTTCTGTATCTTAGGAGTTCTGATGACGACAACTCAACAGATTCAGAAGGTCACTGTTGCTCTAAATTTTCTGCTTTATGTTATCTGCAAGTTCTCCAAATGCTATTTCAATAGGGACCCTGGCTCTTTGAAAATAATTCCCCGAGAAACTCTGTATGGTGCTTGGCCATTATGCACACATGGCTTGCACTTCAGATGTGAATTTTCCAAACATGTCTTTGGCCCATGAGCATGGGGCCCACTGCTCAAGAGAAACCTGTTCATTTGTGGTCTGCTCACAGTGTCCTAGCTTTGGCAATCTGTTATATCTAATTGGATACAGAATTGCCAAGACACTGAGGACTTCTCTTGTGATATATTTTGCATTCTTACATTTATAGAATGCATGTAATATGTTATCATTACAGTTATCCCATCTAAAAATGTGACAGTACAGGGTTCAGAATGCGGGCTTTGGAATCAGACAGGACTGTTTAATACATACAATCTATGACCTTGGGCCAATTATTAAACTTTTATGAAGGTTAGTCATTTTATCTGTAAAATGGAGAGAATAACCTGGTATGAAATCGTGGTGAGGATTAATGAGCATTGCATGGTTTCTAACACATAGTATGAACTCAATAAATGGCTGTTCTTGTTGATTTTACTATATTACTCTTACTACTATGCTTGTTATTTCCTTGGCTTTGGGCAAAGACTTTAAGGTTGAATATGTTCTCTGTGCAAAGAGCCAAATACCCAGATGTTAGATCTGGGGATGAAGGATAGGGTTAGGGGAAGTGGAAGTGGAAAGGGAGAAGGAAGAAGACCAATTAAAGAAAAAGGTTAATTTTAAAAAAGTGTGTTTCAGTAATACTGTAGATTCTAATTGAGCTAGAAAGAGGGAATTTCAGAGGTAAAGTTCCCTCCTTCCTTCATGATTGTTCCTTAGGAAAGTAGAAATTGCCACCCTCTATTTGAGTCCTTATAAAGTCTAAATTAATTTAGTTTGAATGGTAAAGTACTGTTTGGGGGAGAAACATTAAAACAACCTAAATGGAAATTAATTTTACCTAATCTGTAAAGTCTCTTTACAGATTAGGTAAAATGAAAGAAAAATATAACAGATTTAGTAATTATAACTGGGGTCAGAATCAATCACAATCATTTTATATTGTAGTAAACAAATCTTTTCACCATCACCTTACAGAACAATTATTCAGATGCTCCACTGAAGAGGTTGTGATTATAATACCCAAAGGATAAATAAGTTTTTAAAAAAGTGTGCAAAGGAGTACTGTAATTTGAGATAAAATTCCCAACAATCTCATCATATATGAAATCACAGTATGTGAATCACTCAGAATAAATTGAAGCTAATGTTGTCAAAAATAACTATAGTGACAATGAAGACACTGAGGCATAACTACATAAACCTGTCTAATATGAATAAATTATTTCCTGACACATAACTTTGGAAAAAAACTCAATAATTTAACAATACATTATTTTATTTAACTTGTTACATTATATATGAGTGTGAAATTTAAAAAGTAAAATATTATAAGTTGACATTTGACTACTCAATCTGTGGCTACAAGTTTATTATTTAAATTGGCTCCAATTTTCGCACGAGGGCAGAATTTTCTCTTTGGAAAACTAAAGATTTGGGCACGTGAGACAAACAAACTTCTTGGAAAATTAAGGGTAAAATAAAAAGGAATATATTAGATTGGTTGAGATGAGCAGTTATTCAGGGTCTGAGTATTCCAGAAAAATACAATATAATGTGAGGTCAAGAGCACAGGCTGTGGAGCTAGCCTGCCTGCATTGGAATCTTTATGTTGTCACTGACCAGCTCTAGGAGGCTGAGTAAGTTACTCAGCTTCTCTGAGTCTCAATTTTTTCACCTGTGAAATTAGAATAACAGCACTGTTTATCTCTTATGTTGTTTGTAAGAACTGAATGAATTAGTATTTGTAAAGGGCTTAGAACAAGGCCTGGTACATAGTAAGAATCTATGTGTTAGATAAATGGAGATAAACTCTGTATCTTTCCTTGATATAGTTGGCCTTACCTAGGAAGAATTTGTGCTTCTTCTACCTGGTCTCTGTGTTAAAGGATATACATGTTTATTTATTGGTTTACTTATTTCTTCACTTTAGAAGAAATAGTGACCTCTTTTGCAATGGAGAAGATTGTGTTTGTGCCAGTAGCTGATGGCTTAATGCAAGATGGGGTACTGGAGTGCAATTGTGCTTCTGGGGGTCAGACTTGAGCCCCCATAGTTCTGGTTGCTCTCTTTGAAGGAAGAGATCTCTCAGCTGCCTGGAGGCTGTACCTTTAATCCCTGTTAGCCTCTGCTCAAAGCCATGCTTTATTCTCTCGGTGTGCTGTTAAAAGCTTGTCCTGTGGAAAATGCTGAATGCTAGCAAGGATGTGGGGTGGCTGAATGCTCATATATTGCTGGTGGGAGGGTCAAATGGCACAACCACTTTGGAAATCTGTTTGGCAGTATCTGCTAAAGTTGAGCATATGCCTACCCTCTAATCCAGCAACTCCACCCATGGCTATATTCCCAACAGATATGTATATATGTGTTCACCGAAAGCCATGAACTTGAATGTTCATGATGATACCACTCATCATATCCAGATGCCCATCCATGGGGAAATGGATAAATGCATTTTGTAATATTTACACAACAGAATACAATGAGAATGAACCACAACTCTGCTCAGCAATATGTTAACTTCCTCAAACATAATGTTGAGCAAAAGAAGCCAGACACAAAAGAATACAAACTACATGATCCCATTTACATAAAGTACAAAAATAAGCAAAATGAATCTACGGTGATATGAGTCAGGGTAAAGGTTAGCATCTGAGGAGACTAGTGACTGGAAAGAGGCAAAAGGAGGAGCTTCCAGGATGCTAGAAATGTTGTTATTTTTGATCTGGGTGTTGATTACCAGGGTGTGGTTAGTTTATGAAAATTCTTGGAGCTACATGCTCTATATACTTATGATATGTGTACTTTTCTGTATGTATATTAGACTTCAATAAACATTTTACAGAGGGAACACAGGTAACTTCACATTCTGCATCATGGGCATTGAGCATCTGGAGTTATTAATCCTGCTGCAATCTAAACCTTTTATTCTAATTTTGTAAATGGTTTTGTTTTTATGTGTTTATCTCTTGTTTCTCTAATTAAATTTTAAGCTCTTTGATGGGGATGACTGTGTCTTGTTTTCCTTTGTATTCCCACAGCGGAGGAACAGTGTGCATGCTCATTAATTATTTGTTCATTTGTCAGGAGGAAAAGCAGTCTTGCCTAGCTACCTTGTGGAAGGGTATGGTTTTCAAGTCCAATTGTAGCAGAATCTTTTAATAATTATGTTCTTTAATTTAAGACAGTCTTGGAATAGAGTGGCTATTTTGAGCTCTTAACCTTGTGTTTTAGACAATCTGATGTGCCAAATGCTTTGACTAAATTCTCCTGAGATAAAGTGCCAGCTTTGGAATAGATTTTCTGAGAAGCCAACTTTGAATGCTGGCAGAATGGAGCGGCTGACTGCCAGCTGGGGGCGAGAAAACTTGCTCTGAACTTTGGTTGACTACCTCGTTAACTCACTGTGCCATGGATGAATTCTCTCCAGTTCTCCAGGGCTTGGAGAGAGAGAGAGAGAGGAAGACAGAGAGAGAATGGGAAGTTTATTTGGAGAACAACTCCAGGGCTTAAGTCAAAGTACAAAATGGTGCTGGCTTAAGACACTGTTAGTGAAATGAGTCAGCATGTCAGCTCAGCCATAGGACAAAGTCTCCACAAGTGAGCTATAATTGGAGAGAAAATTTATGTTAAACTAAGAGCAAGTGCTTATTCTCCCCCTTGAAATAAAAACAGCCCCGGTGGAAAAATTTTATACCACAAATAATACATATGAGGTTATACTTGTAAAACTGTGAGGACCTAGGTAGGAATTTTTTTTAAAATCTCTTTTTTTATTTTCCTTTTCTGGCTTTGCTTTGAATAAAAGCAAAGTGACATGTAAAAGAATCTTTCCAGACCCTAGGTTACTAAATATTTATACTGGAAAAAATGTAGACAAATACAAGTTTTTCTGAATCCGTAATTCTTTTAACTGATTCCAATTTGAGATGCTATTGTGATTCTCTAGTATAACATTTTTCCACTTGGAAACTCAAAGCTAACTCTGTCTGCTTTTGTAGTCAACTTGTAGGGGCAGCAGAAGGACAAAGAGTGGTTTCCTGAGTGATTTTGTGGAATGCCTCACTGATTTCTTAGTTTCATGGACATTACTTTTGGGGGCATAGAGCTTTCTTCACAATTTATTATTCCTTGTCCCTTTCTTGAACACAAACACATTAGAATTAGTCTCAGCAAAAATTCAGTTAAAGTTGGACTGCCTTTATCTGGGATCTAGGGGGACTTTCTAAAGTGCCAAAATCTTGAACACATCTCTAGGAGTCTGGAAAATTCTGGAAGCCATTAGAGGAGGTAGAGGAGCCCTGAAAGTGTACTGAGAGTTAATCTACAAGTGTGCACATTTAATTGACACTGCCTTCTCATTTCCTTTTCATTCTTCCATATCCATAAAGTGTGACCTTGACAGTTGCCAGGCCGAGGCCTTGATGCTGACTGCAGATGACTAACTGTTCCTCCCTGCAGAAAAAGGGAAACTTCAGCTGATTTGGAAACACTTATGAACTCGTGTTCACTTATTCCTTATAGGTAAACTAGGAGAGATTTTAATTGATTCTTGACTCTTTCCTGAAACTTCTAAAGCTTACCAGACTTGTACCCTAATGTATAGCTTCAGATTTTATTGTTAGACAAAACCATATATTTAATGAGCTCTAATTTTGAAAGCCATCTTTCAAAACAGCCTATTGTCACCTCGGTAGTCCCAAATGCCAATGAATGGGGCAGTTGTGTGTTCTGATGAATAGCTATTTAAAAAGCATTGTATAAATAAAGCCCCCCAAAAGGCAAATTCACCAATTTAGACAGCTTAGGATTCTGAATGCTCAGCAGTTAGTAATAAACTTCTGGTTTTGTGGGTTTCATAGTAGGTAAAAAAACTGAGATGAGAGCATACATTTTAGGGTGGAGGTGGTGGCAGATTTTTCTTTATGGTCAGGGGCTTTTAAGGTGGGGTGTGGGGACAGAGGGTTCCTATAATTATCAGGGTAAGGAACTCAGAGCACCAAGATATCTAGTTCACCTTGCACAGAGGCCTGCATGGAATAGACTACTGGTGCCATGTCTGCCTTTGACTCCCTATCCCATACCATCAGAAGGAAGCTATCCACCCAGGTTCCCTTGAATGCTCTCTCTGTTTTCATTTCCTACCATCCTTCTTGTCTGTAGCTCCATCTCTTCTTTCTCCTCAGTCTTTGTTTCTTCTCAAACTTATCTGCTTAATTCACATTATCCTAATAGAGTATTTAAGCAGGCAGCAGCTTCAGAGTTATTTAGATAGCTTCACCATCTAGTTTCCTTGATTATAAAATCAGACACCACAGAAATGTTTCTTAAAATAACTATCTACCAGATTAAATGGATTTTCCATGCTCTCTTAAGATTTATATGAAATTGACACCCATTCCCTTCCATGAGACTATCCAAAGCAGGTGACCTTTATGGTCCTAGGAGTGTTGGGATTGCTATGGACCAGTGAATGTTATATTTGTCATTCTTTCTCTTTTTGAATGGGAATGATGGGTGTCCTGTCATATTCTATCCAATCCCAGGTATGTTAGGGCAAGGATCAGCAAACTTTTCTGTAAAGGGCCAGGGAATAAATATTTTAGGCTTTTGGGCTAGATGGTCTTTTAGCAACCACTCAGTTTGCCATTGTAGCATGCAAGCAGCCATAGACAACATATAATGGGTGCGCTGTACTCTAATAAAAATTTATTTGCAAAAATATGCTGGATTTGTCCTGCAGACTGTAGTTTGCAAACTCTACACATATTTTTCTTTTTCATTCTGGGACTCTAATTATCAAGATTTTGTCACTTTAAATCTCTATGTTACTTGACTTTTATTTTATAATTTTACAATTTGTTTTTTATTACCATTTTCTGTTGTTTTATGACAAAGTACTCCAATCTGATTTCTAGTTCAGTAATTTGGTCTTTAGCTGGGACTATCCCACTACATACCCTAACTATTAAGATCTTTATTGCTATGCTTATATTCTTGGTACTTAACATTTTCACTTGGTTCTTTTTAAAGTCTTCCCTTTACTGCTTCATAATTCAAACAAACTTCCTTATCTATTTGAGGGTATTTAATATGCTGTCTCTTCCAGTAACTCTGCTTCATGTAGTATACACTGTTTAATTTGTTGTCTTTCTTTTGTAAATGTTGTATAACTCAAAGATAAACTTACTTTGGCTAGTGTGGCCATGTTCCTTGGGTACCACCTACTCTCTCTAGTAAATGTACATTAGGAATGAAGTCCAGGATCTAGTCGTTTGTGTCCCTCATGATGATTCTAAGGAGAGAAGAGTGAATGAACCCACGTCTGAAATACCTCAGAAACCAGAGAACTAATGCTGAACTCCTCCATTTGCTATCATGTCATAAGGCAGCTCTTCTAATTCTTCTAAATCCTTTCTTTAATTACTTAAAGAAGCCATATTGGTAAGTGGTAGTCTCCTTAAATTGTAGTCTACCAGTTCTGGGAATTTAGAGATGAAGAAGAGGGTGGTGACTGCTTGTGTGGCCCTGGCCAATCCATACTTGTTTATCAACTCCTTATTGCAAAGATGCTTTTGTGCTACCTTGAGAGAACCCCATTAACACTGTCACTTAGGCTGTTTCCACCTTTTCCGTGTGAAGGGACATGATCATACTGAGAGAGCGTAGGGAAAAGGTAAAAGAACTTTAAAGCTCTACCTCAATCTATCTAATTCCTGCTATGTTTGCCTGTCTGCTTCCCCAGGCTGCCATTGTTCCCAGAAGCACAAATTCATAACTGCCTATGGCCTCCCAGTGCAGTCCACAGAGTTTTTTTCCTGTTAATTCCTTGGTGCCATCCTTTTCTCTCACTTGTGAAATTTCTCTGTGGCTGATTTTGGGGGAGGGAGTGAGCAGCCTGTGTTAGTTCTCCACCTTGTCAAGAATCAAAAACTCTCTGAAGCTATCTTTTATATCTGCTTCAAGACTTGTTTGACCCAATAATTAATTAAGGGATGTGTAACAATTACATTAGTCCATCCTCCAAAAGAAAACTTGACCTATCATTGGTAAGTAGGGAAGGCAAAAACAGGAAAAAAGAAAAGAGATAATAGATGGATAACATAAAATATTAGTGCAGAAATAAGTCTTAATACCAGAGTAACTGTAATAAATGTAAGTATTCTAAACTCACTACTAAAAGCCAGAGAACATTAAATCGAATTTAAAAATAAGATTAAAAGATATATGATCTACCTAAGACAAAAGGATACAGAAACATTGAAAATAAAAAGGATGAAAAGATATAACAAATAGATATGAGCCTACAGAATCTGGGGCAGCAGCCTTAATATCTGATAAAATATAATTAAAGGAAAAAGTCTCATAAGGATTAAAAAGGTCTTTGTATAAATGTAAAAGTTACAATAGAATCGGAAACAAAAAAAATCATGAATATATCTTATCTAACAACATAGCTTCGAAATATATAAAGCAACATATTATTATAGGGGAAAATAAATTATTAAATGATAATTTATTTAGATGTTTAAATACACTCCTTTCTAAAATTGATAGATTGAGGAATCAAAAACAAGCTGAGACATGGGAGATCTGAATATACAAATTAATAATCTTCAGCCATTAGATATAAATTAAATTCAACCCAACACATTTTTTTTGAGCACAGTTTCAAAAATTGACAATGTAATAGGCCACAAAGGAAGCCTCAATAAATTCCAAAGTATCAATATTAAAAACCTATGTTCTCCTACAATAATATAATAAAGTAAGAACATAAAATAAAAGAATTGCTAAAAATTCCTGTGGGACTAGAAATTGAATGGCATACTAAGAACCCCTTTGGTTAATAAGTAAAGCATTAAAAGGAAATTTGAGTGAATTACAATGAAAACACTACTTATCAAATTTTGTGGGATACAGAGCAATGTCCTCAGAAGAAAATTTATAGCTTTGAAAGCATTTATCGAGAAATGAGAAATGTTAAAATGAAAGGAGCTACACTTTCAATTCAAGAAATTTAAAAACTATGGATAGAGACTGAAAATAATAAGAGAACATAATGAATAATTTTAGGCAATTATATTTGAAAACTACGAGAGCAGATTATTTTCTGGAAAAAAATTTTAAATGCTAAAATTCACTTAAGAAGTTGCTGAAAAAGAGCAAGAAGCATTAAAAAATTATGGCAATTAAAAACTCTCCTTCCCTTTTCAGGATCATATATTTTTATGGGTAATTTCTATCATATATTTTTATGGGTAATTTCTACTAAATCCTAAAGGAATAGATCATTTTTATCTTAGATATGTTGTTCTAGAAGATAGAAAATACGTCCATTTTATATTATGATGCTAATGAACTCTGGTTTCCAAAGATGAACATGGACAATACAGGAAAAGAAAAATTATTTATGAAGGTCCTGGTCAAGATAGCAGGGTAGAAAAACGCTATGCTTGCTTCCTCCCATAACCACATTAAAATTACAACTAAATTATAAAATAATCAACCTGGAGAACTATCTGAAGGCTAACTGAAAAGAACTCCTATAACGCGGATAATGGACTAGTGGTTACCAGAGGGTAGGGGGTGGAGGAGGAGGAGGGAGGTAGATGGAGTAAAGGGGGTCAAATATAGGGGGTTAGGGGGAGGGTGAAGTGGGTAAAGGAGATCAAATATATGGTAGCTGAAGGAAACAGTTCTTTAGGTAGTAAACACACAATAGAATATATGGATGTCAAATTATAATGTATGCCTGAAAATTGCATAATCGTATTAACCAATAAACTTAATAAAAAAAATAAAGTACCATTATTGTTAAGAACATAAAAAAAAAATTCTAAAACCAGAGATACGAAGATGAGGCCACATTCAGACTGGTAGGAGGGGTGAAGATGCAAAATTGGTTTGTCCCACACCCACTTGAAGTAGTTGATCATCAGGAGGGATGTCTCGACTGCAAAAGTTCCCCCAGAGGAACAAAGGGCCCGAACCCCAAACCGCGGCTCCCCAGTTCAGGTTTCTAGTACCAGGAAGAGGAGTCTGGACAGAATCTGGCTGTGAAAATCAGCAGGGATTCTGACCATCCAGGTGAGACAGAAGGCAGCTGCAAACCCAAATGTCTCCTTAAAGGGCCTTTACAGAGATTCACTTGTTCATAAGCACTTACCCTGGGTTGTGGCGAGGGGATGACAGCTCAGGAGACACCAGAGACATATAGGGAAGGACTGACTTGTGTGGCTTCGGGTGAGGACTGGAGGGATAGCCGCCATTTACCCTTTGTTGGGCCCCCCTCCGGTGCTGCCTACAGGCAGGTGCCATCATGCCTCTTTGAGCCCTCCCCCCACACAGCCAAATCTGAATCTGCATTGGCCTGGTGAGATCCCTGAGAACTCGCCCCACCCAACTTGTGAATTGCCAGAGGCATATTCCTGGCTGGGCAGCCAGCCCTGCCTAGCCCTCTCAGCAGGAGAATCTTTTGGCAATGATCTGCAGGCCTCTGCTCCCACACCTCTGGGGACAGTTCCTGTGGTGGGTGACCAGTCCTAGATGGAGCTTCAGTGTTTCTTGAACAAATCTCAGGGGTCTATGGACCCCAGGTGGGTGGCAGCTGGCTTTGGTGTGATCTGAGACTTTTGTGAATGGCCACAAGCTCAGCACTGGCACCAAAGCTGGGTCTGCACTAACCTTGGGAGTGCCACCCACCCAACCCTGGTGACTTCCCGGGACAACACCTCACTCAACTTGTATACCACTCAGGACCCCATAAGCTGCTGAGCCTTGTGGGCAGTCGGCAGATGGCCTCAGATCTTGGGGTGCATGACACTCTTTGCTGAGCTGCCCCAGGCCCGGTGCTGGTGGCAGCCAGCCTTGGTTCACTGTGTGGCCTCTCTCATGTTCGTCTAAGTCCAGCACAGGCAATGACCAACCCTGGGTAGCTTTGTAGTTCCTACCAGGTAGCCCCAGGTGGTCACAGATGGTGGCTAACCTTGACCTACATGGAAGCTCCTCCCAAGGGGCCCCGGAATCAGCACACCCAAAGGCTGGGGTCAGACAACAACAGAGTACCCACCACCTGATTAACCCCACAAATGGTGTACCCAAAGGGTGATCTCAACAGGCACACAAGCCCACTGGGAAGAATCTCACTCTGTGTGGTTAGCCCTCACGCAGCAACTCATACTCTGTGGGTATGGCCAAGCTTCACAGCCGATCAGACTGAGAGTCAATCCCACTCACTGACTCGCCAAAAACAACCAAGGCTTAACTACAACAGGAGATTGAACACAAACCACATAAGAGACATTCCCAGAGCACCTGGCTCAGGTGACTAGGGAGACCATGCCACTGGGTCACACAGGACATCACCTGCATAAGACCACCTGGCCAAGACTAGGAGACTTAGCAAATTTACCTAATACATAGAAATGAACACAGAGAGGCAGCCAAAATGAGAAAACGAAGAAACATGTCCCAAATGAAAAAAAAAAAATAGGAGAAAACTCCAGAAAAAAAACTAAATGAAATGGAAACAAGCATCTTACCAATGCAGAGTTCAAAAGACTGGTTATAAGGATGCTTTGGTTATAATGAACTTAGGGGAAGAATAGATGATTTCAGTGAGTACTTCAACAAAGACATAGTAAGTATACAAAGAGCAATAGAAACCATAAAAAGAACCAGTTAGAAAAGAAATACAATAACTGAAATGAAGAATACACTAGAAGGAATCAATAGTAAATTAGATGAAGCAGAGGCCTCTGGAACAACATTTAACATACCAACATTCCCATCATCAGGGTACCGGAAGGAGGAGGGAGAGCACAAGGGATTGAAAACCTATTTAAAAAAAATAATGACTGAAAAATTCCCTAACCTGACAAAGGAAATAGACATACAAGCCCAGGAAATGCAGAGTCTCAAACAAGATGAACCCAAAGAGGCCTACACCAAGATACATCATAATTAAAATGCCAAAGTTTAAAGACAAAGAGAGAATCTTAAAAGCAGCAAGAGAAAAACAGTTATCTACAAGTGAGCGCCCATAAAACTGCGCGCTAATTTCTCAACAGAAATTTTGCAGGCCAGAAGGCATGGGCACAAAATATTCAAAGTGATGAAAAGAAAGGAACTACAACCAAGATTACTCTACCCAGCAAAGATATCAATTAAAACTGAAGGCGAGATAAAGAGCTCCCCAGACAGGAAAAATCAAAATGAATTCATCACTATGAAGCCAGTATTACAAGAAATGTTAAATGAACTTCTTTAAAAAGAGAGAGAAAAACATAAATATGAATGATAAAATGGCAATAAATATGTACCTATAAATAATCACTTTAAATATAAATGGATAAAATGTTCAATCTAAAGACATAGGGTAGCTGAATGGATAAGAAAATAAGACCCTTACATATACTATCTATAAGAGACCCACTTCAGATTGGAAGACATACACAGATTAAAAGTAAAGGGATAGAAAAAGATATTTCATGTAAATGGAAATGAAAAAAAAGAAAAACTGGGATAGCAATGCTTATACCAGACAAAATAGACTTTAAAACAAAGGCTATAATGAGACAAAGAAGGACATAAAGATAAAGGGATCAATCCAACAAGAGGATATAGCCCTAGTAAACAGTTATGCACTCAACATAAGAGTACCTAAATATATAAAGCAAATATTGACATATATAAAGAGAGAGATCAACAGTAATGCAGTCATAGTAGGGGACGTTAACACCCCATTGACACCAATGGACAGATCTGCCAAGGAGAAAATCAACAAGGAAACAGTGGCCTTAAACAATACACTAGCCAGATGGATTTAATTGATATTTTTCAGAGCATTTCACCCCAAAGCAGCAGAATATACATTCTTCTCAAGTTTACACAAAATATTTTCCAAAATAGACCATATGTTAGGCCACAAAACAGGTCTCAGTAAATTTAAGAAGACCGAAATCATATCAAGTGTCTTCTCTGAACACAATGATATGAAACTAAAAATCAATTACAAGAAAAAAAATTGAAAAATACACGAACACATGAAGGCTAAATAACATGCTACTAAACAATAAATGGGTTAACAATGAGTCAAGGAAGAAATCAAAAGACACATTAAAACAAATAAAAACAAAAACACAACCATTATAAATCTATGGAATACAGTGAAAGCAATCCTCAGAGGGAAATTCATAGCACTACAGGCCAATCTCAAGAAACAAGAAAAATCTCAAATAGACAATCTAAATTTACACTTAAAGGAACTAGAAGAAGAACAGCAAAGCCAAAAGTGAGTAGAAGGAAATACATAATAAAGATTAGAGTGGAGATAAATAGTCTAAGACAGCAATAAAAGGATCAATGAAACCAAGGGCTTGTTCTTTTAAAGAATAAAGAAAATTGATAAATCTTTAACCAGATTCATTAAGAAAAACAGTGGGAGGACCCAAATAAATAAATTAAGAAGTGAAAGAAAAGTGACAAATGACACCACAGAAATACAAAGGATTATAAGAAAATACTACAAGCAATTATATGCCAATACCTGAACAATCTGGACAAAATGGATAAATTCTTACAAACATACTATCTTTCAAGACCAAATCAAGAAGAAACACAAAATCTGAACAGACCAATTACTACTAATGAAATTGAATCGGTAACTAAAAAACTCCCAGTAAGTAAAACTCCTAGACTAGATGGCTTCACGGGTAAATTTTATTAAATATTCAAATAATTAACACCTGTTCTTCTCAAACTATTCCAAAAAGTTCAAGAGGAGGGAAGGCTTCCAAACTCCTTTTATGAGGCCACCATTACCCTGATTCCAAAACCAGACAAAGACATTACAAAAAAAGAAAACTATAGGCCAATTTTCCTGAATGACATAGATGCAAAAATCCTCAACAAAATATTAGCAAATCAAATTCAGCAATACATTAAAAAGATCATATACCAAGATTAAGTGGGATTTATTCCTGAAATGTAAGGTTGGTTCGATATCTGCAAATCAATTAATGTGATACACCATGTAAACAAATAGAAAGAAAAAAAATCACACGATCACATCAATTGATGCAGAAAAAGTGTTTCACAAAATCCAGCATTGATTTATGATAAAAAACTTTCAGTAAAGTGGGAATAGAGGCAACATACTTCAACATAATATAGGCCGTATATAACAAACCCACAGCTAAAATCATACTCAATGGGGAAAAGCTAAAAGTGTTTGCCTAAAGATCAGAAACAAGACAAGGATGTCCACTTTCACCACTTTTATCCAACATAGTATTGAAAGTCCTAGCCACAGCAATCAGACAAGAAAAGGAAATAAAAGATATTCGAATTGGAAAGGAAGAAGTCAAACTGTCATTATTTACAGATGACATGATATTTTATAGAAAGAACCCTAAAGACTCCACCAAAAAATTATTAGAACTGATAAATGAATTCAGTAAAGTAGCAAGATACAAAATTAATATTGGTGTATTTCTACACATCAATAATGAACTATTAGAAAGAGAAATTAAGAAAACAATCCCACTTATGATTGCATCAAAAAAATACCTAGAAATAAATTTAACCAAGGAGGTAAAAGACTTGTATTCTGAAATTATAAGTCATTGAAGAAATAAATTTTAGAAGATAGAAATAAATGACAGTGTATACCATGCTCATGGACAGGAAGAATTAACATTGTAAAAATGCTCATACTACCCAAAGCAATCTATAGATTCAATGCAATCCCTATCAAAATATCAATGGCCTTTTTCACAGAACTAAAACAAATAATCCTAAAATTTATATGGAACTATAAAAGACTCCGAATAGTCACGGCAATCTTGAAAAAGAAGAACAAAGTTGGGGGTATCACACTACCTGATATCAACCTATATTACAAGGCGATAGTAATCAAAATAGCATGATACCTGCATAAAAACAGACACATAGATCAGTGGAACAGAATAGAGAGTCCAGAAATAAATGCATGCCTATATGGTCATTTAATCTATGACAAAGGAAGCAAGAATATACAGTGGGGTACAATAAATAGCATTGGGAAAACTAGATAGATACATGCAAAAATAAATGAAACTGGACCACCTTCCTACACCATATACAAGAATAAACTCGAAATGGATTAAAGACTTAAATGTAAGACCCAAAACCATAAAACTACTAGAAGAAAACAGACAGCAAACTCTATGACATTGCTTTTAGTAATATATATTTTTTTCTGATATATCTCTTTAGGCAAGGGAAACCAAAGAAAAAATAAACAAATCAGACTACATCAAACTAAAAAGTTTTTGCGCAGCAAAGGAAACCATCAACAAAATGAAAAGACACACTACTGAATGGGAAAAGATAGTTGACAATGATACATCTGATTGAGGGTTAATATCCAAAGTTTATAGAAATCTCATACAACTCAACACCAAAAAAAAAACATAATCCAATTAAAAAATGGGCCAAAGATCTGAATAGGCATTTCTCTAAAAAGGACATTCAGATGGCCAATGGACATATGAAAAAATACTCAATTACACTAATTGTCAGAGAAATGCAAATTAAAACCACAATGAGATATCACCTCACACCTGTCAGAATGGTTATCATCAATAAATCAACAAACAATAGGTACTGGTGAGGTTGTGGAGAAAAGGGAATCCTCTTGCACTGTTGGTGGGGTTGATAATTGGTACAGCCAATACGGAAAACAGTTTGGAGGTTCCTCAAAAAATTAAAACTAGAACTACCTTATGACCCAGCAATTCCACTTCTGGGTATTTATTCAAAGAAAACCAACACACTAATTCAAAAAGATATATGCACCCCTATGTTCACTGCAGTGCTATTTTCAATAGCCGAGATATGGAAGCAACCTAAGTGCTCATCGATAGAAGATTAGATAAAGAGGTGGTGGTACATATCTACAATGGAATATTACTCAGCCATAAAAGAATCAAATCTTACCATTTGCAATGACATGGATGGATCTAGAAGCCATTATGTTGAGTAAAAAAAGTCAGACAAAAATAAACACCATATGATTTTACTTATATGTGTAATCTAAAGAATAAAATAAATGAACAATAAAACAAAACAGACTCATAGATACAGAGAACAAACTGGTGACTACCAGATGGGAGGGGGTTTGGAGGCCGGGTGAAAATGGTGAAGGATTTAAAAAGTACAAATTGTCAGTTATGAAATAGTCACGGGGATGTGAAGTACAGCATACAGAATATAGTCAATAATATTGTAAAAACTATGTATAGTGCCAGGTGGGTACTAGACTAATCAGGGATTCACTTTGTAAATTATATAAATGTCTAATCAATGTGTTGTACACCTGAAACTAAAAAAATTATTTATGAATGTAGATAAAGAAATTCTACTGCAGGGAAAGAATGTTCTCTCAGTTGATGCAGAAAATGCATTTGATAATTCAAACTCTTTTTTGAGGTGAGTTTTCGCAAACTAGGACTGAAAAAAGTACTTTCTTTATTATGGTAAAGGGTATATACCAAATCCCTAACACAAATACTATATTTCAGTGAGAAATCTTAGAGAATATTTTAAGATCAAGAATATGGCAAGTATTCCCTCATCATAGCTACTATTGAACATAATACCGGGACCAGTAAAGTTATAAGAAAGAAAAACAAAACAGGTTTATAAAAATTGGAAGGTAAGCAATAAAGTTATCATTATCTGTAGATAATATAAATATCTACTTAGAAAAAGAGATAAGCTTACCAAACACAAGATCAACTTATGAAAGAATAGCATTTCTCTACATTAGCAATAACTGGCTAGAAATGATTTTTTTTAAAAAAAGATACCCCTTATAATGGCAAAAACAAAACAAAACTCAAAAATAAAGTACTGAATATACACAACAAACCAACCAACGAAACCAAAAAATCCCCATAAAGCTGGAGTTGACAAACTATGGCCTATGGGCTGATCCAGCCAACCACCCAATTGTGTAAATAAAATTTTATCGGAGCACCAAACACACCCATTAAATATTGTCCATAGCTGCTTTCATAGAGTTGAGTAGTTTTAACAGAGATTTTATGGCCCACAAAATCTAAAATATTTACTATCTGGCCTTTACAGAAAAAATTTGCTAACTCCTACTCTAATGTATCTAGGAATTAACATAACCAAAAGTAAACAACACCTGTATGGGGAAAAATTTTAAAGCTCTATTAAAGGACAGAAGAGATCAGAATAAATGGGAGAGACATTTCTTGCTCTTAGATTAAATGATTAAATTTTATTAAAATATCTATTACCTCTAAATAATTAAAATGAATTATGTAATTGATGTGAAATAATAGTTTATAGTCATTAATTGTAAAATGTAACCCAAGTTCGGAATCAATCTGGATTTTTCAGTATTCAATAACTTTACTCTAAATTAATATGGAAGACAGGCATTGCAATACACTTATGCAATTCCCATCAAAATCCCAATGACAATAAAAAAAAAGAAAAAAAATCATCAGATTTGTATGGCAACATAAAAGACCTCAAATAGCCAAAGCAATCCTGAGAAAAAAGAACAAGGCCAGAGGTATCACACTACAAAATGACAATAATCAAAGCAGCATAGTATTGGCAGTAAAACAGACATACAGACCAGTGGAACAGACTTGTGAGCCCAGTATAAACCCACATCTATATGGGCAAATAATTTATGACAAAGGAGCCAAAAACATACAATAAAGAAAAGAAAGCCTCTTTGATAAATGGTGCTGGGAAAACTGGAAAGCCACATGCAAAAGAATGGAACTAGACTGCTGTCACCATACAAAAAAATTAATTCAAAATGGATCCAAGACCTAAATATAAGACCTGAAACAATAAATAGCATAGAAGAAAACATAGGTACTGAACTCATGGACCCTGGTCTTAGAGAGGATTCGATGAATTTGACCTTAAAGGCAAAGGAAGTCAAAGCAAAAATAAATGAATGGGACTCTATCAAACTAAAAAGCTTCTGAACAGCAAAAGAAACCACCAACAAAACAAAGAGGCAATTTTCTGAATGGGAGAAGATATTTGTAAACAACACCTTCTAAAAGGGGCTAATATCCAAAAACAAAGAACTCATACAACTCAACAACAAACAACAAAGGATCCAATTAAAAAATAGGCAGAAGCCCTGAACGGATACTTCTCGCAAGAGATATATGAAAACATTCTCAACTTTACTAGTTATTAGAGAAATACAAATCAAACCATAATGAGATACCACCATATACCTGTAAAAATGGCCACATCAACAGGACAAGTAATAACAAGTGTTGTGGAGTTGTGAAGAAAAAGGAACCCTCAGACACTGCTGGTGGGAATGTAAATTGGTACAGCTACTATGGAAAACAGTATGGACGTTCCTCAAAAAATTAAGAATAGAATTACCATATGACCCAGCAACCCCTCTTCTAGATATCAAACCCCCCAAATTTGAAAACATTTATCTGTAAAGATATATGCACCCCGATGTTCATTGCAGCATTATTTACTGTGGCCAAGAAATGGAAACTAGCAAAGTGCCCTTTGGTAGATGACTGAATAAAGAAGCTGTGGTACATCTATACAATGTACTATTACTCAGCCATAGAAAAGATGAAATACTGCCATTTGTGACAACATGGATGGATCTTGAGATTATCATGCTAAGTGAAATAAGTCAGACAGAAAGTTTGAGAACTATTTGATTTCACTCGTATATGGGATATAAAACTGAAAGCAACAAACAAACGAGACAAAGAAACAAACAAAAACTCATAGATACAGACAACAGTTTAGTGGTTATGAGACTGAAAGGGGAGCGGGGAATATAGATCAGGGATAAGGGGTCAAATATATGGTGAGGGAAGGAGATTTGACTTTCGGTGGTGAATGCACAATGCAATATACAATGACGTATTATTGAATCGTACACTTGAAACCTATATAATTTTATTAACCAATGTCATCCCAATAAGTTTAATAAAAAATAAATTAATATGGAAGAATAAAGTACTGTAAATGCCTAAATCAATTTTGAAAAGGAAGAACAAAGAAGAGAGTTGCCCATGCAGGTATGAAGATATACTACAAAGCCACAGCAAGAAAAATACATGTGGTACTGGTGTAAAAACAAATAGAACAAGAGAATGGAACAGAGAACTCAGAGACAGACCTTGCATATATGGGAATTTAATATATAATGAAAGTGGCACCAAAAATCAATGGGAAAAGCATGGACTGTTTAGCAGATGGTATTGGGAAAAACAGCTCACTATATAGAGAAAAAGAAAACTGGGACCCTACTTAATACCATGTTCAAAAGTGAACTCCAGGTACATGTAAGAACTAAATGTGAAAGATAAAGCTATAAAGTTGAATTTAATTATATAAAAATTAAGAATTTCTGTCCAATGAAGAAAATATTAAAGAAATAAACAGTCAGATATCTGATAGACTGGGAGGAAATATCTGCAGTGTTAAACTAATGAAAAACCCTTGCAAATAAGAAAATGATATCCTAGTGGAAAAATAACAAAAGGAAAATAAATAGCAATTCACAGGAGAGGAAAGCAAATGACTATACCAGGTATGTGAAGATATGCTCCAAATTATTAGTAATTAGTCATTAGAGAAATGCAAATTAAAACAAGGGATATCATTTTGCATCCATCAGGTTGGCAAACATTAGAAAGATTGATAACAACACTAAGCCTGTGAGGAAATAGGAACCACTATATGTCACTGGAGGGGGTGTGGGCTGTGGACTGCTACAGCCATTCTAAAGAGCAATATGGCAGCTTTTAGTCAAATAAAAAATCTGTATATATTATAACCCACAAATCTCACTTTTGGTTATATACCCCAGAGAACTCTCATAAAGATCTGTAAGGCAAGTACATTTGAAGATGCTTATCACAGCATTATTTTTAGGGGAAGTAGAGAGTAATCCAGATGTGCACCACTGGAGAAGCGAGTTAATAAAATATCAAGGACGCAACTCTTGAAATACTGTGCAGTAATTGAAGCACAGTAGGATATCTTAAAATTATAGTGCTGAGTAGCAGTAAAAATAAAGGAGGGCATGTAAATGAGAGTGAGGAATGAGACTAAAAGAATAAATAAACAAAATACAATACAGCCAGAGCTGGACCTTGCATGGACCCATGATGACAGCATGACATAAACAGAGAAATATGATTAACTCAATCCTCCCCCAACTAATGTCCTTAGCTGAATGCCCACTGTCAGCCACTCTCAGCCGCACTGTCTCTGACTTTGTGGTTATGCAGAGCTTTTAATGGGAAAAGTCTCCTTGAAAGGTCTTTGCTTTTGCTTGTCTTGTAAAAGGTTAGGATTTCCTCCACTTCCCAGTTCTTATGGGTATCATTGTCAGTCTGATCCAACTGAATTTATAGCTACCAGATATTTTTCTTTTCTGGTTTATTGCTGACACCCATCACAGACTCCTGATAGACTGTGGAATGATTATTTTTATATTTCTTCTTCAATGGTTTTTGTAAGAAGGAGAAGTAAATGTGTGCATTCACTCAATTATCTTGAATCAGAAGTCTGAAAGATTTATTATTTACTTTCTAATTTAGTGCTTCAACACTCCTAATCTAAATTTCAAACTCAGAGTTGTTGAAATAGATTTCTTAAATATTTTAAGCTTGGCTTCTGAGAAAATTGCTTTAAATTCAGAACTCCAACAAGTTTAGACAGATCTACCATTTGTGAGTTTTTAATATGCCCTCACGCTCAACATCCTGGGTGTAAATTTGAGAATACTAAGCTATCTATAAATTGCTTTAGTACTTGAAGTGAAATTAAATTCATAAATCAATAAAAAAGAAAGCAAAAATGCATAAAAGCAGTGATTTATTTATGCATTAAATGCTAATACTGACACATACTTTTTTAAATTCCAAAATTTTTCTAAACTTGTTGATTATTTTAATCTTATTGCTATTGTGCTTATAAATGTAGTTTTTTAAAGTTAACTTCTTAATCAAAATACAACATTTTTAAAGGTACACTAATCATAAGTACACAGCCTAATGAATTTTCAAAGTAAACAGACCCATGTGTAATCACCAACTAGATCAAGAAATAGACCTTACTAGCACCCTGAAAGGGCCTCCCACGTGAACTCCCAGTCACTTTTTTCCCTTGGCAAGGTAGCCAACATCCTAAAATTTTAAACCGTGGATTTGTTTTTCCTGTTTTGAACGTTAAATAAATGGAATCAAACCTCACATATTCTTTTATGTCTGGTTTCTTTTGTTCAACATTGTGAGATTCATCCATGTCAGTGTGTATATATGTAGTTCATTAATTTTTCATTGCTGTATGGTATTCTACTGTATGAGTGTGTCACAATTTATCCTTCTAACATTGATGAATACTTGACTTATTTCTGGTTTGGGGCTATTAAAAACAGTGCTGTAAATATTCTTGAGGTGTTTTTTGGTGTGTACATATGCTCACTTCTGTTGGTTATGTATGCACCTAAGAGTGAGAGTTATGGGTTATAGAAATACATATGTTTAGCAAGTGTAGATGCCAAACAGTTTCCCAAAATGGTTGTACTAATTTACATTCCCGCCAGTGGTGTGTGAGTTTCAATTACTCACGACCTTGTTGATACTTGACATTCTGAGTCTTCCAAATTTTAGTCCTTTTATTAGGTATGTAGTTGTATCCCACTGTGGTTTTAATTTATATTTTCCTGGTGACCAATATGACTGAGGACATGTTTATATCTATTGATTATTTGGAGATCCACTCTTTGGAAATACTTATTCATGTCTTTTGGCTTCTTTTCCATTATATTGTCTTTTGCTTACGAATTTGTGGAAGTCTTCTTTCTTTCTTCCCTGCCCCATTTCTCCTTGTTTCGTCTTTTAAAAATATACTCTGGATATAAATTCTTTACCATTTATATATGTTGAAAAATATTTTCTCCTGGTGTGTGGATTTCTTTTCACTCTTAATTATGTAGAAGTTCTTAACTGTAATGCAGCCCCAATTTATGGATAGCGTAGTATGATTTCTCTAGTTTTCAGTTCTCTGCCAAAATTCTCCACCTATAATTTAATTTCTTGAACATATTATCTGGGCCATTTTAAAGTTTGTGTCTTATAATTCCATTCTCTGGATTGACTGTTTTTTTTCCCCTATTGTCTTTCTTTTTTAAATAATGGTTTTTAGTTACATCTTATCTCCTTAAATGTCTGATTACTTTTGATTGAATGCCAGATATTTGTGCTAAAAATGTTGTAGATGTTTCAATGCTCTGTATAATACAAACTTTCTCCAGCGAAGATTTATTTTTGCATTTGTTAACTAGGTTTGAGGATGATCACCATTTTTTCCAGTCAGGAATTGAGATGACTTAAAGCTATGCTTTAATCCTTTTAAGGGCTGTTTTATTTCCAGTTCACCCTTTCTCCAAGAGTGTAGCACTTTGTGGTCCTGGCTAACAGCTTGAGATATTTACCAGGGCCCCTTTTCCTGGGCAGTCTGAACTCCAATTTTTGGAGTCCAATTTTTATGCTCTGTTATGTTTAACTTTCCAGCCCCTCGGTGGCTGCTCTCACTTTTGTAATTGGCAATCGCCTTAATGGTAAAAGTACTCCCAAATGCCTGTCTCAAGTCTCTTACCTTCCATCTTCTTCTGGATCTTGACTGCAAATTCTCACTGCCTTCGTAATTCTTTGATTTATTCAAGCTACTGAGGTTGTTTATTTATTTATTTATTTTAAAAAACCTTTGTTGCTGTTCCTCAGCTTTTCTAATTGTTCTCAGCAGGATTGTTGGTCTGAAACAACCTAGTCAGCTATTGTTCCAGAGGAAAGTTTTAAAAGTAATAATCTGGTTATGCCATTTCCCTCCTTAGAAACCTTTAATCTGTCCTAACTTCTACACACTACCCATGCTTACCTTTATCTTTGTGCCTTTCCCCCAAACCAGACATTCTATTTTATGCTTCCATGACTTTTCCTATATTTTGTACTCTGCCCAGAGTTCTCTTCTCTCTTTGCTGCCTCAAAAATGAAGTCTCTTTCTTCATAACCATATTCTATTTTATCTCCTTTCTTTTGTATTTGGCCTCTCATTTGGTATATTCTATTCTAGTTGTAACTCTCATCCAACCTTATAATTATTTGTTAATATGTCCATCTTCTTCACTAGAATGTGAGTTCTTTTTTGACCCAGACCATGTATTATTCATCTTTTTATTTCCAGGTGCCTAGTGCAGTATTTAGCACCAAAGAGGTATCAAGTAAATGTTTCTTGGACTAAAATGAGTTGGGCTACAAGAATATGTACAACTGTAAGTATAGTTTGGTTCTGAGGTTACCTCCTGGTCTGTCTTGTCTCAGGAGTTAGTAAGAGCCTTATGTAGGAATGACCAATTGAAATGTCTCAGGTTTCTTTCTATCTGGTTGGTTGACTTCTTTTATAGAACTGGTCAATTACTATCCCTCACTGTCTATTGTGTCTAAAGACCTGATATTAACTCTAGAGACATTTCAGTCTCTGGATTGTTCAAAGTCCAAATGTTAAAGTACAAAGTCCTTAATTTTATTTCTCTATTTCAACCCATTTGTTCTTATTAGATCTCTACGGTTTTCAGCAGAAATAGATATGTTCTAGGTTGAGTGTTACCTGAAAAAAGTCTTTCCTGCTGTGTAGAAGTCATTTTCTCTGTGCTTATCCCCAGGATCTTGTTAAATTTGTCCCCTTTCTGTACCCTTTCAGCCTGCAAGTGTCTGGTGATTTGCTAGTTTGTTGTCTCAGGGCATATGAGCAACATGGCTCTCGAAAAACTTGGATGTTCACCAAGACAGTAATAAATATTAAAGTTAGAATGTGGTTCACTATATTATTTATTGATTCATTTATATTCTTCTAATCTTCAAAAATGGTTTGAGGCAAGCTAGGTAATATTATAAAATATTGACCACAAGATAAAAATAAAATAATTTTCAAAAAAAGGATAGAGAAAAACTGTAGCAAGAACTCCTTTCTATAAGAAGCTATAGATTTCACATAACAGATTTAGCTCTGTGCCTCCTGGTAGCTAGGGGAAAAACAGAGCGAGAGAAACTCAATGGGCTTTATAGCTGGTATTTTCTCTATTTAGAACCCATTTGGTTTCTCCAGAGAAACTAACAATATCTTTATGAGGACAGCTGACAGAAATTTATCACTGGGTTCTTTGTGTTAAGGGATTTTTAGTAACATTAGAAAAATTTGTTTAAATGTTTTACCCCCCCCAAAATAAATAAATAAAAACCCTAGGATTTCTTGATTTATCTCTTCCTTGGCCTCAGTGGTAGTCAATGTTTAGCATTAAAATATTGTTCTGTAGAGACAGTTCTAGAGTAAGTGCAAGGTAGGCCAAGTATATAGGTTTCTGATGATTTAGCTTAACCCAAAGATGGAACTGGAAGAGCTTTGAGGAAGGCCTGCTAAGATCTCTCAGTCTAATCCCAGCTAAATCATCTGATTTTTAAAAAATTAAAGATGTTATAAATCTCCAATTTTGGAAAAAGTAGTAGAAATATTTACACAGGTGATTAAAGAAACAATTAATTTGATTTAAATCATAATAATTTCCTTCTCTTATGAAAATGAATGATGGCAGATATGGATTGGATTGCTGCTGTGTTTTCTATAGAATTTGAATTATCATTAATAACCACCACCAGCATGAACAATGGGCAGATGGCACTGTGACAGATACTGAAGATGTGAAAGTGAACAGGACACATGGAGCTTACAGTCTCATAGTTAAACATAATAATATATGTAGATGTTAAAATGATGTATCAATTTGTTACTGTTGCTGTAACAAATTAACACAACCTTTGTGGCTTCAAACACATATTTATTACAGTTCTAGATGTCAGGAGCCTAAAATGAGTCTCAGTGGTTAAAATCAAGGTGTTGGCAGGGCTGCATTCCTTCTGGAGGCTCTAGGGGAGAATCTGTCTCCTTGATCTGTCCAACTTCTAGAGGCTGCCTGTATTCTGTGACTTCTGGCCCCATTCCCGCAACTATATCACTGAGAGCTCTACTTTCATCATGTGTCCTTCTCTCTCAGACCCACATGCCTTCCTTTTATAAAGGAACTTTATGTTACATTGGGCTCACCTGATAATTCAGCCTATTCTTTAATTAGTCACATCTGCAAAGTCCCTTTTACCATTCTGGCATTACATTTACAGATCCCAGGGATTAAGATGTGGACATTTTGGGGGGGACCATTTTTCTGCCTGTCACAGAATATAAGCACACAATTGCCATGGCCTTGATATTCATCTATCTATCATCTATCTATCTATCTATATCTATCTATCTATCTATCTATCTATCTATCTATCTATCTATCTATCTATCTATCTATCATCTATCTATCTAATCTATCATCTGTCTATTTATCTATCTTCCATAGCCTTTATAAATATGGTCAAGTTTCTTAAAGCCTAGTTTCCAATTTTTCCATCTCTAAAATGAGGCAATAACATTCCATTTAGAGGATAGTTATGAAGATTAAATAAAGTGAATGTGAAAGCATTTGCCACTTTACCTGGCACACAATAGGTACTTAGTAAATGTTAGCTGAATGAAAATTTAAATCTAATATCTAAAACCTATATACTGCAGAGAGTTTAAATCCAACTTGTCAGAATCTTTGGACAGAGATAAAGGTTTTATTCTTCTTTTAGGTTGGTGCATATTTTCAAGAGAAAATAGAAAATGTGGCTCTAGATAATACTAGCTTTGCGTCCCTTATTTGAGAACTAATCATATGGTGAAATATCAAATGCTTTGGCATTATCTTCCCTAAAACATAAGGGCGAAAACTTAAAAATAGAAAAATAGAAAATCTCAACAATAATTCTGGTAGAAGTGACTTGTAACTATTTAGCACCTTATTTTTATTTCTGGAACACTTTCCGTTTGAAGAGCTCAAATTACTTGGGGCATGTTAGCTAATTTTTATGGTAGCAGATGTATCTGGTGCAATGAGGGAATAGGTAGTAGCAAAGAAGGAAAAAGAGGGAAATGGGGCAGGTGGGACAAGCTAAAGTTTGTGTTTGGAAGCAGTTCTTGGCAATCTTTAGGTAATCTTTTCTTTTTCCTGTGCAAGTCTGTAATACTCTAAAATTTGCTCCATTCTTACAGCCTAGAAATAGAACCCTAGAAATAGAATGACTGCACGTTGATAGCTATTGTGGGCTGGGAAGTGAAAGCCAAGAGTGGTGGTTCTAAAACTTTTACTTTGTGATTTCCATGCCTCATCCCCTCTGGGTTCTCCAAGCCTCAGTGGCATATATCAACAATTTTCTGATTCTTTCTACTTTTCCTGATGCTCCTCCCCGTACACCAAAATACCTCTATTTGAACTTGAATTTGGACTACCACTGCCTGTAAGAGTTCTACTGTGCTGTTCTCTCTCATGAAATCTCAGTAGATTACAAACCTTGGTCAGAAGACAATACTGCTAGAAGTTTCAGATGGCAAAGGAGACACATTTCTTCTATTTTTATTGTGTTCAAATTGCTTCTTCTTTTACATCATTTATTTAACAAATGTGTATTGAGGACTATTTCAATAAGCTTTTGGTGCTAGATACTAAAGATACAGAAGTGAACAATCTAGATATGGCTTCTCTCCTCATGAACCTTATAGTCTAGTGAAAGAGACAAATGATAAATAAGGAAACTAATATATAAATTAGATAATTAAGGTTGCTTTAAGTACTAAGAATGAGATAAACAGAGTAATAAGATAGAATGCAATAGGAGCTAATTTAGAAGAGGTGGAGACTTGGTCTGAGGAATAGAAAGAAGGTTATTGTGACTGGAACATGGTAAGATGGGGCAGGGTTTCATGAGATGAGTTTAGGAAGGTAGACATTCTTTTCAGTGATGCTTAGGAATTTGGATTTTATTTTATGAACAATGGGACATCATAAGAGGGTTTCGAATGGGGGTAATGTTATCTGATTTATGGTTTAAAGATCACTCTGATTTCTAAATAGAAAACACTTTAGAAAGAGGCAAGGGTGGAAGCAAAAAGATCTGCTAGGAGATGTTGATGTTGAGAGGTGATGGAGGCACAGACCAGGGAAAACAATGCCAATGAACAGGTTTGAGATGTTTTAGACGTAGAGTTGGAAGGCGTAGCTGTCAGATTGATTGTGGGGGTTGAAGGAGAGAAATGAAACTTGGGTGATCCAAGGTTTGTCTTGACAAACTGGGTGACCGATGGCACCATCTTCCAATATGATAAAGACAAGTGAAGGAATGGGTTTCATGGATGGAGGGAATTATGAGTTTTTGGTCTAAGTAGTTTAGAGGATCTTTTAAAGCAGCCTGCCTGACTTCCAAGAGGAGATGTCATGTCAGCAGGAGATATATTTTGGGAGTATTAGAATATCAATGATATTTAAAGCTATAGGACTGCATGAATCCATCAAAATAACACAGGGAAGAAGACTCTGGGGCTTATAAACATTCAGAGGTCAGTTGGCAAAGGAGGAACCGGCTAGGGAAAGTGTGATGTCATTGAAACCACAAAAGGAAATTATTTCAAGGAAGGTGTGATCAACTGTGTTGAGTGTAGCTGAGAGGACATTAAGTTTGAGAGTACAGAGAGGGGTACCCTGGATTTGGCAAGATGAAGCTTGATGGTGAACTTGAGTGGAGTGGTTTCAGTGATGTGGTAGGGAGAGAAGCCATATTGTAGAAGAGTGAATGGGAGGAGAAGAAGTGAGGTAAACAAATATAGATACCAGTTTTGGCTTTCCCAGCCTTAGTGTTGTTGTCTTTTTGAAGTTTTTTGGGATACCTTAGAACAATATTGGGGGATAAATAATGGTATGGGAGAAGGGAAGCATTATATTACCCATTTGAGCAATATTTGTCATAAAACACTAATTCAAGTGTCTGTCAATCATATTTGTATTAGAAGCTCTCATTACCTTATTTTTAGGGTGACAGGTAAATCTTGTCTTAAACTCTCTGTCCTCTCTTCTTTCCTAACCATTTCCACTTATCTCTTGAATAAAATATTTTTGGCATGTTCACTCTGTATGTGCTCTATACATATTTAGCATGTGCTCTATATTATAAACACTCTTAACTGTCTTTTAGTTCTTCCATTTTCCTCACCTTTCACAAACTTAAATAAAATTCTCTTTCTTGTGGTTAGTTTCCATGAGCCCATTACCTTTTTGTTTTCTGCCTTTTTCTTCCCGGGCTTTGTGCAGAGTTCCTTTGGCTAGGTAATTTTTGTATTTCCATTATATTGCAGAAAGAAGTTATATTTTCCCAAATGAGAACAATGCTGGAGGAAGATATTCATAGAACAGATTGTAGGTGGTTGCTAACTCTAGGGTGAGTGTTATGTTTGATTACAACCCTTTCAGTCAACTCTTGCCATCACGGTCAGTGATAAATGACACTCAAGACTAGACCAGAACTATAAGAGAATAAGAACTTTTGATGAAATGTGGAAGAAGATCCAGTTTACATACTGTAGTTGGGATTGCCATGCTTTCTCTTCTTCCCTGGCACACTGCCACATTGCATTTATAAGCCTCCTTTGCAGTTGTACATGGCATTGCATTTAGGCCAGTGCAATAAAGGTAGAAGTGAAGTGATCAACTTCCAGATTTGACCTACAAAAGCTTCTAGAATGATTCTCCATGCTCTCTCTTCTCTTACCTCCCAAGGTACAGAGGATCTAGCAATACACACTAAGATTTTGGAGCTAGTAAAGCCACAGATAGAAGGAGTTTGAGTATTTGAAGATCATGTGGAAGGCAATCTTATACCTAGGAAAATACTCTTTGGACTTCACATGAACAAGAAGTCAACTTAGTAAGCCATTGAGATTTTGGGGTCTATTTGTTATAGTTGCTGATGTTACTATTCCTAATACACATTCCTTGTATCATTTTTCTATGAATTTGGTCATTCCTCCTCAGTTTCTTGGAGTGCCCTCTTCTCATTTTATCAAATTTGACAGCTACTTTAATGACCTGTTTTCTATTTTCTGACCATCTCAGCCTCAGGCAATCTCTCTCTCCAAATTTCTGAAATGACTATTAGTTTTATGGTCTACTGGGTGAATAATGAAAAGATCATAAGCTCTTAATACCTGTGTTGCTTTGTATAAGTTACTTAACCTGCCTGAGGTCATTTTTATTTTTCTAAAGAACAGGCATAACAATGGCCCATACCTTATAAAATTATCATAAGGTTTATATGAGGCGATAAATGAAGAGGGCTTAGAACAGTATCTGGCATGTAGTAAGCACGCTATTATTAGAGTCGGTCTCCTACCAGTTTAGTTTAACTCTATATACTGAACTCTTAACTGTGTCAAGCACTGGGTGAGTGCAGTGGATATCACACTGAGGGATATGCTGTAACATTAATACATTAACGCAACATGTTTTCAATGGCTTTTATTGAGCATCTACTATGTACCAAAGATTGGGACAATGTATTTTCGGGGATATGAGTATGCCCCCAGGAGGTCCATTACTTTCCATGTCCCTATAAGTCAGCAGATCAAATCTATTAATAACATTTGAAGAATTGCTTAGAAATATTTTTATTTCTTCTCCAAAGCTGAATTTTTTAGGTTTCAGGGAGTTAACGAAACCTTTCCTCTCATAGGGTTACTGTGTGGATCAAATGGTAGAATATGTGCAAGTTCTCTGTAAACTTGAAAGTGTGGAGCAAATGCTTATAAAGATTTTCAAATCTTTAAAGTCCTTAAATGAAGTTTTCAGTTTTGTATGATTTTTACTTCTGTCCAAATTGAATATAAGCTTGTTGTAGGTGGGGTCTACATTATTTCATCTTGTAAATCCCTGGTATCTATCTCTGTGCTAAGCAAAAAGCAAATACTTGATAAATTTTCATGGTTTAAATACTTAAACAATGTTTACCATGAAAACCTTTAACCCTTCCCCTGTCTGGTGACTTTCTGCAAAGTAGTACCCATATACTGGATGAGGAATTACATTGGTTTCAAGAGGAACCTGTTTAAAGCATGTTGCTAAGTGGAAAATATACTTTAAAAACATATACTTAATTCTCTGAGCAAAACTATTTTGAGTTTTAAGCACCAATTTTCAATGAAGAATCTGGCAGGCAAGGAATGATTACTGAGCTCTTGGTCTGCTCTGTGCATCTGTACACAGTGTTGAATAAGCTGTTAATCCTTCCATCTTTACAGGATATTTTAGGAATGCTCATGGTGAGGTCATGCATATCCATTTCTGTAGTGTTCTCCCACTCTACCCACTCACCATGTGTTCTGGTGCTGTGATATTTTTGTCCACTCTCATAGTACGCTCTCCTTCTTACCTTATTTCCCTCCCCCAAACCGAGGAAAAAGAAAGTTGATTCTTCGATTTTTCCCTCAAATTGAAAATGTGACTGAGATTAGGAAGGAGGGCATTGCTATTTTTTCTTCTCCACTTCAGGTCACTGTTGAAATGTGTCAGAATAAACAAAACAATTCTTCAATTGAAGAAAAATTGTATCATTGATAACAATGTTTGTTTTTTTGAAAGAGATTTTTTTATGTTCCTGACTTTCATTTTTAAATTCTTCCTGTTGTTACTGTCTTTCATGCAATTTCAGGTCTGCAGAAGAATTTTCTAAAGGAAAAAATGATCAAGTCATGCTCTTTACAATGATCCTAGGTGTGACTTAAATTAATATGTCTTTGTATTGAATTGAAACTAAATCTCTTTGTTGTCAGCCCAGCACCTTGGATAGAAAATGACTTCTAGTCCATTTCTTTTCCCACCTTCTGAGTTATCTACTAGTAACACATTCACTTGTAAAGAACAATTTGTTAAGTTTTCAGTTCTCCTTTTCCTTACAGTAAATAATTTCATGTCAGGTCTAACCCCAGAATTACTGCCTCTTTGCATTTACTATTTTATTTGAATACTCTAGGCATCATTTTTCTTCTTCAGCTATTGGTAGTTTGAAATGTGTTAGATTCCCATGTCATGAACCAACTACTTTAAAAATCTGTTCTCTTAGTTTTTAAAAATTATTTTGAAATTAGTATAGATTTACAAGATGTTGCAAAAATGGTTCAGCGAAGTCCCACATATTCTTTACCCAGTTTCCAATGCAGGGTTGCCAGATGAAAAAACAGAATGCCCAGTTAAATTGGAAATTCAGATAAACAATGAATATTTTTTTAGTATAAGTATGTCCCATCAAATATTTGGGACACACTTATCCTAAAAATGATTAGTTGCTTATCTGAAATTTCAATTTAACGGGTCTTTTTCCCACTCCCCCTTCCCCATTAGGCTATACCTTGCTAGGGATGTACGGTCAAATTATTGTGCTTTAAAGTCACTTGGAAAGTTACTCTTTGTCCAGTTGTGACACCAATTGGATATAATTATGTTCATTTGTGTTATTTTACTTTTTGAATATTTTATGAATTGCTTTTAAGTTTAATTTTGTTTAACAGAATACTTACAATGTTCTAAAGTCATACTTACATGACTATAATTTCAATGTATTTGTTTTCCAAACTAATTAAAATGAGTTTGCTCATTTTCATGTTTTTAAAAACAAATGCAATATTGTTTCCCTAGGTACCACACTTTTATGATTATTTTATAAAACATCTTTATAAAATAGAATGATTCCATAAAGACAGGCTGTATAACACTGGATGACCTTCCTTGGAGTTGCTTTAAAACACGTCACCTTGTATTAAACCAAGAGAGAAAATGGAGTTTCATAATAATTAGCCTCCTAGTTCCTTTCACTTTGTACATGACTAAAAATATTTTCACAAAGTCCTTAAATGGAAAACCAACAAGGGAGTGTTGCAAATGTAACCCTAATTAAGGTGCTTAAATTTTATTTTATTATTTTATTTTTTTCCATACAGTTGCTTTAAAATTAAAATTTTATGAGGCCCTGGCTACTTCTGAGATAACACTAGACTCTCCCTGGTAACTTTAGCACAGGCCAGAAAAGCCACCTAGGCAGAACTGAGGAGCAACTTCTGAAATATGCCCTAATGTGTTTCTGTTATTTTAAACAACTCTGTATGTAGTCTTTATGTTTTGAAATTGTGAAAACAAGCCATGGATTAATAGTTCTTAAAAAAACTATTTTGGAGAGAACAATGAACTATTATTCAATGTTAAAAAAATTAAACATGAAAACCTCTTCAATAAATGGTGCTGGGAAAATTGGAAAATCACATGCAAAAGAATGAAACTATACTGCTGTCACCACACACAAAAATTAACTCAAAATGGATCCAAGACCTACATATAAGACCCGAAACAATAAATTGCATAGAAGAAAACTAGGTATTAAACTCATGGGCCCCGGTCTTAGAGAGGATTTGATGAATTTGATCTCAGAGGCAAGGGAAATAAAAGCAAAAATAAATGAATGGGACTGTATCAAACCAAAAAGCTTCTGCACAGAGAAGAAACCACCAACAAAACAAAGAGGCAACCTTCTGAATGGGAGAAGATATTTGCAAAAAACACCTCCTATAAGGGGCTAATATCCCAAATATTTAAAGAACTCATACAACTCAACAACAAAAACAAACAATACCATTAAAAAATGGGCAGAAACCCTCAACAGATACTTCTCCCAAGAAGACATACAAACGGTCAACAGAAATATGAAAACATGCTCAACTTCACTAGTTATTAAGGAAATGCAAATCAAAACCACAATGCGATGCCACCTAACACCTGTTAGACTACCATCAACAGGACAAGTAATAACAAGTGCTAGAGAGGTTGTGGGGAAAAAGGAACTCTCAGATACTGCTGGTGGGAATGTAAATTGGTATAGGCACTGTGGAAAACAGTATGGAGTTTCCTTAAAAAACTAAGAATTGAATTACCATATGACCCAGCAATCTTTCTCCTGGGTATTTATTCCCCAACATTTGAAAACATTTATCCAT
Source organism: Pteropus alecto (assembly GCF_000325575.1). NCBI lineage: Eukaryota > Metazoa > Chordata > Mammalia > Chiroptera > Pteropodidae > Pteropus > Pteropus alecto. The sequence goes on along the minus strand of NW_006435837.1, from coordinate 2,902,923 downwards.
AAAGGTACATGCACCCAGATGTTCATTGCAGCATTATTCACAGTGGCCAAGACATGGAAACAAGTGAAATGCCTTTCGGTAGATAATTCGATAAAGATGTGGTACATATATACAATGGAATATTACTCAGCCATAAGAAGATTTGAAATATTGCCATTTGTGACAACATGGATGGATCTTGAGATTATCGTGCTAAGCAAGTAAGTCAGAAAGAAGTTGAGAATCACATGATTTCACTCCTATGTGGGATATAAACCTAAAAGCAACAAATGAACAGGACAAATAGAGACTCAGAAACAGACAACAGAAGCAAAGGGGTGGGGGGGGTAGATAAGGGTAAAGAGGATCAAATATAGGGTGACAGAAAGAGATTTAACTTTGAGTGATGAACACACAATGCAATATACAGATGATGTATTATAGAATTATATACTTGAAACGTATTTTATTTCATTAACCAATGTCACCCCAATAAATTTAATAAAATTAAAAAATTAAACATGAGTTGTTAGTACAAGTTCTTTTGAATATTTATGAATATTTAATTTTAACAAGAGAAGCATGACAGCTTAGGTCTAACCAATACTTGCTATTATCATTTTGGGGTAGTTTTGTATCTATCTTCTTGCCTTCCATTTTTAAATCTTTATCTCTTTTCTGAAAAGATAAACCTCAACTTTTGAAATGCAAGTATATTTTTAACTTTTTTGTTATTAAAGTAATATATGCTGATTGTAGAAAAATTGGAAAATCATAAAAAAAAATTTCTTATAATTCCATCAGCCAAAAAAAATCAAATATCATAGATGTAATTTTTTCTATTTTTCTATGCTTATTTTATGTTGAGATTAAATGTGCATATGTTTAATTTTAGTTTATTTTTCTGTTTAACATTAAAACATAAGCATTTTTGCATATTAAAAACTCTGTAAATATTTATTGGTTGATCCAGTTACTATGATCCATATGTAAAAAGGAAAATTTAAAGAATTTAAAATGAATAAAACCTTCCAAAGAAACATTCTAGAAAAGTGCATTTATTTACTAGTCCTGTCTTGGAGTTTTATAATTTGTGAGAAATTTGTACCAATTCTTAAGTCCTTTTTACATCATGTATTTCACCCACGTCTTTACAGCAGTGGTTCTGAGTTTGGTTCCTGAGCCAGAAGCAGCAGCAGCACCTATGCGCTTATTAGATATGCAAATTTTGGGGCACTATCCCAGACTTACTGAATCAGAAACTTCTGGAGAAGGGGCTCAGAGATCTGTGATTTAATAAGCCCTCTAGGTGATTGTGATGCACACTCAAGTTTGAGAACCACTGCTTCGAACTTGAGAGTAATTCATAAAAAGTGGTTCTCATTTATAATTTCTTTAAAAGATATTAATTAAGTAGTCAGTTAATTCATGAAACATTTACTGAGTGTCTATAACAACAAGAATTGGTCTAAGATAAACAGCAGCAAACAGAAACAGTCTCTACCCTTATAGATTCAACACTCTAGTTGGAGGGAGAAGGTCAGACAATAAACAGATAAGTAAAATATATAGAATGTCAGATAAGTGCAATAGAGAAAAATAGAAAAAGGGGACAAGAAGTGCTGGGGGTGGTTTATATTTAAGTGGAATGGTTAGGATAGAATTTATTGAGAAAGTGATGTTAAGTAGTTAATTGTGCCAAGATGCGGGGAGAAACCATTCCAAGCAAAGAGAACAGTAAATGGAAACGCTTGGAGGTGGAACCATGCTGACCAGTTTGAGGAACAGCAAGGAGACCAGTGTAGCTGAAGGTGAAGAGAGTAATGAGATGATGTCAGAAGTAAGGGAGTGATGGGGGCAGATCATGGAGGTGGTCGTTGGAGCAGGATGTTCAAAACTGAGATGATGGAAGGGCTATGCAGTGGATGCTGTGGGTGCCCCACCCAGCTCTCCTCTGCCAGCGGATGCATCTATTCCCCAGCTGCTTTGAATGTTGCCTGCTAACAGCTGCTCACTGTTGTTCCTTCTGCAGCGAATTGGCTTAGCAGGAAGCATCTTTCTAGGGAGGTTATTCTCCTCCTTATCTGCTAGGGGCAGACTTAACTGAGTATCAGTTAAGTCACAGCCAATGACTTAACTGATACAAGGGTATAAAAATCTTCAAGATGGGACTAACTCTGTGGTGCTGTTTATGCTCCAGAGCTCCCTGTGGGAACAGGCCGAAGCACATTTACAATAGAGACCACATCCTTGCTTATCTATTTTCCTTCTTTCCTAGCCTGCTTCCTTCACTTCTTTACTCCTAAGGGCACTCCCTCAATAAATCCTGTGAAGAATAATCCCAGTCACAGCTTATGCTTCTAGGAATCTCAGTCGAAGACAGTTGGTAGCAGGAGTGGTCCTGGAAAGCAGACTCTAAGGATGGGATTCTGAAGTTGGATCACTCACCTGCTGGATGGCAATGAGGACCTCATCACTGGTAGAAGGTGGAGCATTGACAGTCCTCGGCATGCTGGAGCTGTATGACTACTGTCTTTAACCTGAAGTGAATTGGGATAATATACAGGTGGAAAGGGATTCCCCTGTACACTATTTCTGGCACTTGAGAAGTAAGGAGAAATGCCTTACCTTGCGTGGCTATTGCTAAGCACCACGGATGCATGGGAGAGAGAACATGACTGGCTCAGATCCTAATGATCAGCAATATAAAGTATAAGAGTCACAGAGCCTTCTTGGAATCAAGACCCCCTTATCTGTAGCTGGAAGGCAGATAGCCTTAAAAATCAGGCATAGGACCTAACTGTAAGAGTGACAGAACTTCAAAGAAGGTTAAACTTCAGGCAAGTCAGGACCTTGTCAGG